>NC_139697.1:1315472-1325472 GCF_964188405.1 Protomyctophum parallelum
TCCAATCAGGAGCGAGCTGAGGGGCGGGGTCTCACCTTGGGTCCGGGCTCCCCCAGGCCCCTCTCCCCCGGTGGGCCGGACTCCCCGGGGAACCCCTGGTCCCCCTGCAGGCACAGGGCAGAACTGCATGTTACGGTCAGGCAACGCTTAATGGACTAGAGACTAAACTAGACTAACAACGCTTAATGGACTAGAGACTAAACCAGACTAACAACGCTTAATGGACTAGAGACTAAACTAGACTAAAAGCAACGCTCAATGGACTAGAGACTAAACTAGACTAACAACGCTTAATGGACTAGAGACTAAACTAGACTAACAACGCTTAATGGACTAGAGACTAAACCAGACTAACAACGCTTAATGGACTAGAGACTAAACCAGACTAACAACGCTCAATGGACTAGAGACTAAACTAGACTAACAACGCTTAATGGACTAGAGACTAAACCAGACTAACAACGCTTAATGGACTAGAGACTAAACTAGACTAACAACGCTTAATGGACTAGAGACTAAACTAGACTAACAACGCTTAATGGACTAGAGACTAAACTAGACTAACAACGCTTAATGGACTAGAGACTAAACTAGACTAAAAGTAACGCTTAATGGACTAGAGACTAAACTAGACTAAAAGTAACGCTTAATGGACTAGAGACTAAACTAGACTAAAAGCAACGCTCAATGGACTAGAGACTAAACTAGACTAACAACGCTTAATGGACTAGAGACTAAACTAGACTAACAACGCTTAATGGACTAGAGACTAAACCAGACTAACAACGCTTAATGGACTAGAGACTAAACCAGACTAACAACGCTCAATGGACTAGAGACTAAACTAGACTAACAACGCTTAATGGACTAGAGACTAAACCAGACTAACAACGCTTAATGGACTAGAGACTAAACTAGACTAACAACGCTTAATGGACTAGAGACTAAACTAGACTAACAACGCTTAATGGACTAGAGACTAAACTAGACTAACAACGCTTAATGGACTAGAGACTAAACTAGACTAAAAGTAACGCTTAATGGACTAGAGACTAAACTAGACTAAAAGTAACACTTAATGGACTAGAGACTAAACTAGACTAACAACGCTCAATGGACTAGAGACTAAACCAGACTAACAACGCTTAATGGACTAGAGACTAAACTAGACTAACAACGCTTAATGGACTAGAGACTAAACCAGACTAACAACGCTTAATGGACTAGAGACTAAACTAGACTAAAAGTAACGCTCAATGGACTAGAGACTAAACCAGACTAGTAACAACGCTCAATGGACTAGAGACTAAACCAGACTAGTAACAACGCTCAATGGACTAGAGACTAAACTAGACTAACAACGCTCAATGGACTAGAGACTAAACCAGACTAACAACGCTTAATGGACTAGAGACTAAACTAGACTAAAAGTAACGCTTAATGGACTAGAGACTAAACCAGACTAACAACGCCTAATGGACTAGAGACTAAACTAGACTAAAAGTAACGCTTAATGGACTAGAGACTAAACTAGACTAAAAGTAACGCTTAATGGACCAGAGACTAAACTAGACTAAAAGTAACACTTAATGGACTAGAGACTAAACTAGACTAACAACGCTCAATGGACTAGAGACTAAACCAGACTAACAACGCTTAATGGACTAGAGACTAAACTAGACTAACAACGCTTAATGGACTAGAGACTAAACCAGACTAACAAGCTTAATGGACTAGAGACTAAACTAGACTAAAAGTAACGCTCAATGGACTAGAGACTAAACCAGACTAGTAACAATGCTCAATGGACTAGAGACTAAACCAGACTAACAACGCTCAATGGACTAGAGACTAAACCAGACTAACAACGCTTAATGGACTAGAGACTAAACCAGACTAACAACGCTTAATGGACTAGAGACTAAAACAGACTAACAACGCTCAATGGACTAGAGACTAAACCAGACTAACAACGCTCAATGGACTAGAGACTAAACCAGACTAACAACGCTTAATGGACTAGAGACTAAACCAGACTAACAACGCTTAATGGACTAGAGACTAAACCAGACTAACAACGCTTAATGGACTAGAGACTAAAACAGACTAACAACGCTCAATGGACTAGAGACTAAACCAGACTAACAACGCTTAATGGACTAGAGACTAAACCAGACTAACAACGCTTAATGGACTAGAGACTAAACTAGACTAACAACGCTCAATGGACTAGAGACTAAACTAGACTAACAACGCTTAATGGACTAGAGACTAAACCAGACTAACAACGCTTAATGGACTAGAGACTAAACCAGACTAACAACGCTTAATGGACTAGAGACTAAAACAGACTAACAACGCTCAATGGACTAGAGACTAAACTAGACTAAAAGTAACGCTTAATGGACTAGAGACTAAACTAGACTAAAAGTAACGCTTAATGGACTAGAGACTAAACCAGACTAACAACGCTTAATGGACTAGAGACTAAACCAGACTAACAACGCTTAATGGACTAGAGACTAAACTAGACTAAAAGTAACGCTTAATGGACTAGAGACTAAACCAGACTAACAACGCTTAATGGACTAGAGACTAAACCAGACTAAAAGTAACGCTTAATGGACTAGAGACTAAACCAGACTAACAACGCTTAATGGACTAGAGACTAAACTAGACTAAAAGTAACGCTTAATGGACTAGAGACTAAACTAGACTAAAAGTAACGCTTAATGGACTAGAGACTAAACCAGACTAACAACGCTTAATGGACTAGAGACTAAACCAGACTAACAACGCTTAATGGACTAGAGACTAAACTAGACTAAAAGTAACGCTTAATGGACTAGAGACTAAACCAGACTAACAACGCTTAATGGACTAGAGACTAAACCAGACTAAAAGTAACGCTTAATGGACTAGAGACTAAACCAGACTAACAACGCTTAATGGACTAGAGACTAAAACAGACTAACAACGCTCAATGGACTAGAGACTAAACTAGACTAACAACGCTCAATGGACTAGAGACTAAACTAGACTAAAAGTAACGCTTAATGGACTAGAGACTAAACTAGACTGAAAGTAACACTTAATGGACTAGAGACTAAACTAGACTAACAACGCTTAATGGACTAGAGACTAAACTAGACTAAAAGTAACGCTCAATGGACTAGAGACTAAACCAGACTAGTAACAACGCTCAATGTACTAGAGACTAAACTAGACTAACAACGCTTAATGGACTAGAGACTAAACCAGACTAACAACACTTAATGGACTAGAGACTAAACTAGACTAACAACGCTCAATGGACTAGAGACTAAACCAGACTAACAACGCTTAATGGACTAGAGTCTAAACTAGACTAACAACGCTTAATGGACTAGAGACTAAACTAGACTAAAAGTAACGCTCAATGGACTAGAGACTAAACCAGACTAGTAACAACGCTCAATGTACTAGAGACTAAACCAGACTAACAACGCTTAATGGACTAGAGACTAAACTAGACTAACAACGCTTAATGGACTAGAGACTAAACTAGACTAAAAGTAACGCTCAATGGACTAGAGACTAAACCAGACTAGTAACAACGCTCAATGTACTAGAGACTAAACTAGACTGAAAGTAACACTTAATGGACTAGAGACTAAACTAGACTGAAAGTAACACTTAATGGACTAGAGACTAAACTAGACTAACAACGCTTAATGGACTAGAGACTAAACTAGACTAAAAGTAACGCTCAATGGACTAGAGACTAAACCAGACTAGTAACAACGCTCAATGTACTAGAGACTAAACCAGACTAACAACGCTCAATGGACTAGAGACTAAACCAGACTAACAACGCTTAATGGACTAGAGACTAAACTAGACTAACAACGCTTAATGGACTAGAGACTAAACTAGACTAAAAGTAACGCTCAATGGACTAGAGACTAAACCAGACTAGTAACAACGCTCAATGTACTAGAGACTAAACCAGACTAACAACGCTTAATGGACTAGAGACTAAACCAGACTAACAACGCTTAATGGACTAGAGACTAAACCAGACTAACAACGCTTAATGGACTAGAGACTAAACTAGACTAAAAGTAACGCTTAATGGACTAGAGACTAAACCAGACTAGTAACAACGCTCAATGTA
This sequence comes from Protomyctophum parallelum, assembly GCF_964188405.1. Lineage (NCBI taxonomy): Eukaryota > Metazoa > Chordata > Actinopteri > Myctophiformes > Myctophidae > Protomyctophum > Protomyctophum parallelum. The sequence continues at coordinate 1,319,629 of NC_139697.1, forward strand.
CTAGAGACTAAACCAGACTAACAACGCTTAATGGACTAGAGACTAAACCAGACTAACAACGCTTAATGGACTAGAGACTAAACCAGACTAACAACGCTTAATGGACTAGAGACTAAACCAGACTAAAAGTAACGCTTAATGGACTAGAGACTAAACTAGACTAAAAGTAACGCTTAATGGACTAGAGACTAAACTAGACTAAAAGTAACGCTTAATGGACTAGAGACTAAACTAGACTAAAAGTAACGCTCAATGGACTAGAGACTAAACTAGACTAAAACTAAAACATTTCAGATGACTAAAGTATGACTAAAAACTAGGCATGTCCCGATAATACACTTTTTTCTGTTCCCGATCCGATCCCACAATTTCTTTGTTAGCCGATACCAGAGAATGATATTTATAATAATTAAGAAAAAGATAATTACTTATTTTAACTCGTGTTGTGTTTATAGCAGACTCCAAAGCAAACTCCTTTTATTTACCTGCCAGATAGTGTCGACCCCTTACCCCTTACCCCTTACCCCGCTGCCACCAACCCGAGGTTCAATGATGACCCCACGGCCCGGAGGGCCTCTGGTCTTACCTTGGGTCCAATGATCCCCAGGCCCGGAGGTCCTCTGGGCCCCGAGGGCCCGGCGGGGCCCTGGTCTCCCTGAAAGCACACAGACGGATCACAGTTAATAAAGATACCAGCTCCTTATTGGTTAATAAAGATGTGTCCCCTTGGATACCGGCTCCTGATTGGTTAATAAAGATGTGTCTCCTTGGATACCGGCTCCTCATTGGTTAATACAGATGTTTACCTTGTCTCCTTGGATACCGGCTCCTGGGAATCCCATCAGCCCTGGAAGGCCCGGGGCTCCTGAAGTTCCCTGGAAGGTCGGAGGTCAAAGGTCAGACAGAGGTCATGTCTTAACACTGTGAACAAGCGAGAGGTCAGAGTTCATGATACCTCCCAGCCATGGGGTCAATCCTACCTGGTCACCTTTGACCCCGAGACCCGGCGGTCCGCGGCTGCCCTTTTGACCCTCGTAACCGCGGTCCCCCTGTGATGATGTCACACGCACGCACACACGCACGCGCACACACACACACACACACACACACACACACACACACACACACACACAGGGAACAATAATATGTTAGGAAGGGACTAGTGGACAAGAGATCCAGTATAAGTCATTTTACACTTTGGTTGCATGCTGAAAATAGCAGATCTACAAACTACAACATTGTAGATCTGCTATTTTCAGCAAGTGTAACATCAGTCGTTATGACGGCATCAAGGCCCGCCAAAACACATTTTGTTCGACCAAATCACCTGTAGATTTAGTCGACTAAAATATCACAAGATTTTAGTCGACTAAAATCTTGTGATATTTTAGTCGACTAAATCTAGACCAAACACTAAAACATTCCAGGTGACTATAAAATGTGACTAAAACTGAATGAGAACTATTGAAGAGAGTCTTACTTTAGTTCCAGGTAGACCTTCTCCGGCGAAGCCCTGAGGTCCCTGACTCCCAGGAGGTCCCGGGGGTCCCTGGAAATGAGAAACACACGTCTGGAACGTTTGGTTGTGAGGAGAGGAACTTATACACCTGTTCTCTATGAACGCCCTCAGTGGCGTGCACAGATATACACTAGGGGGTGCTAGAGCCCTTTTGGCAATTTTGCTCTTAATTTTTTTTTCCTTAATTTGTAGTTTGTGGACCATGCGGTCCTTGATTGATCAAATCTTGATAAAAAAAAACGCTTCTACTATATTGTTTAGGCCCCCCCACAATCTAAAGCTATGTTTCTATGTCAGTGGTTCTTCGATTAAAGAAAAATAGCAGACCTACAAGCTCATGAGCTTGTAGATCTGTTATTTTTCAATAGCTATAAAGCACCAAAATGGGTTCCCGCCCCAAAATGTGCTGCACAAGGTGCCCTTTTTTCACTTGAGCACCTGCCCCTCTAAATGTCTGTGCACGCCACTGAACGCCCTCTTGTGGCTGTTTTCTTTACTTTCATTGTTGATGTATAATTGTGTACTTGTCATACTGTGAAGATGATCAGAACTAAAACTAAACTAAATGCATAATTCTAGTCAAATGAAGGTGTTGTATGTATATTGGTCATGCCATATCATCAGTCCACCAGTAGATGGAGCTGTGCTTACAGTTTTGCTATATGGCCACAGCCAGGACAGGTCAAAAGGGTTCACTTCCTGTCTGGAGGTAGAAATGCATCCATTTTGTGTCTGTTGTTCTGTTTACTGTGTGTCTGTTGTTCTGTTTACTGTGTGTCTGTTGTTCTGTTTACTGTGTGTCTGTTGTTCTGTTTACTGTGTGTCTGTTGTTCTGTTTACTGTGTGTCTGTTGTTCTGTTCACTGTGTGTCTGTTGTTCTGTTTACTGTGTGTCTGTTGTTCTGTTTACTGTGTGTCTGTTGTTCTGTTCACTGTGTGTCTGTTGTTCTGTTTACTGTGTGTCTGTTGTTCTGTTTACTGTGTGTCTGTTCTGTTTACTGTGTGTCTGTTGTTCTGTTTACTGTGTGTCTGTTGTTCTGTTTACTGTGTGTCTGTTGTTCTGTTTACTGTGTGTCTGTTCTGTTTACTGTGTGTCTGTTGTTCTGTTTACTGTGTGTCTGTTGTTCTGTTTACTGTGTGTCTGTTGTTCTGTTCACTGTGTGTCTGTTGTTCTGTTTACTGTGTGTCTGTTGTTCTGTTTACTGTGTGTCTGTTCTGTTTACTGTGTGTCTGTTGTTCTGTTTACTGTGTGTCTGTTGTTCTGTTTACTGTGTGTCTGTTGTTCTGTTCACTGTGTGTCTGTTGTTCTGTTCACTGTGTGTCTGTTGTTCTGTTTACTGTGTGTCTGTTGTTCTGTTTACTGTGTGTCTGTTGTTCTGTTTACTGTGTGTCTGTTGTTCTGTTCACTGTGTGTCTGTTCTGTTTACTGTGTGTCTGTTGTTCTGTTTACTGTGTGTCTGTTCTGTTTACTGTGTGTCTGTTCTGTTTACTGTGTGTCTGTTCTGTTTACTGTGTGTCTGTTCTGTTTACTGTGTGTCTGTTGTTCTGTTTACTGTGTGTCTGTTGTTCTGTTTACTGTGTGTCTGTTCTGTTTACTGTGTGTCTGTTGTTCTGTTCACTGTGTGTCTGTTCTGTTCACTGTGTGTCTGTTGTTCTGTTTACTGTGTGTCTGTTGTTCTGTTTACTGTGTGTCTGTTCTGTTTACTGTGTGTCTGTTGTTCTGTTTACTGTGTGTCTGTTCTGTTTACTGTGTGTCTGTTGTTCTGTTTACTGTGTGTCTGTTCTGTTTACTGTGTGTCTGTTCTGTTTACTGTGTGTCTGTTGTTCTGTTTACTGTGTGTCTGTTGTTCTGTTTACTGTGTGTCTGTTGTTCTGTTTACTGTGTGTCTGTTCTGTTTACTGTGTGTCTGTTGTTCTGTTTACTGTGTGTCTGTTCTGTTTACTGTGTGTCTGTTCTGTTTACTGTGTGTCTGTTGTTCTGTTTACTGTGTGTCTGTTGTTCTGTTTACTGTGTGTCTGTTGTTCTGTTTACTGTGTGTCTGTTGTTCTGTTTACTGTGTGTCTGTTCTGTTTACTGTGTGTCTGTTGTTCTGTTTACTGTGTGTCTGTTCTGTTTACTGTGTGTCTGTTGTTCTGTTCACTGTGTGTCTGTTCTGTTTACTGTGTGTCTGTTGTTCTGTTTACTGTGTGTCTGTTCTGTTTACTGTGTGTCTGTTCTGTTTACTGTGTGTCTGTTGTTCTGTTTACTGTGTGTCTGTTGTTCTGTTTACTGTGTGTCTGTTGTTCTGTTCACTGTGTGTCTGTTGTTCTGTTTACTGTGTGTCTGTTGTTCTGTTTACTGTGTGTCTGTTGTTCTGTTCACTGTGTGTCTGTTGTTCTGTTCACTGTGTGTCTGTTGTTCTGTTTACTGTGTGTCTGTTGTTCTGTTCACTGTGTGTCTGTTGTTCTGTTTACTGTGTGTCTGTTGTTCTGTTCACTGTGTGTCTGTTGTTCTGTTTACTGTGTGTCTGTTGTTCTGTTTACTGTGTGTCTGTTGTTCTGTTCACTGTGTGTCTGTTGTTCTGTTTACTGTGTGTCTGTTGTTCTGTTTACTGTGTGTCTGTTCTGTTTACTGTGTGTCTGTTGTTCTGTTTACTGTGTGTCTGTTGTTCTGTTTACTGTGTGTCTGTTGTTCTGTTCACTGTGTGTCTGTTGTTCTGTTTACTGTGTGTCTGTTGTTCTGTTCACTGTGTGTCTGTTGTTCTGTTTACTGTGTGTCTGTTGTTCTGTTTACTGTGTGTCTGTTCTGTTTACTGTGTGTCTGTTGTTCTGTTTACTGTGTGTCTGTTGTTCTGTTTACTGTGTGTCTGTTGTTCTGTTTACTGTGTGTCTGTTCTGTTTACTGTGTGTCTGTTGTTCTGTTTACTGTGTGTCTGTTCTGTTTACTGTGTGTCTGTTCTGTTTACTGTGTGTCTGTTGTTCTGTTTACTGTGTGTCTGTTGTTCTGTTTACTGTGTGTCTGTTGTTCTGTTCACTGTGTGTCTGTTGTTCTGTTTACTGTGTGTCTGTTGTTCTGTTTACTGTGTGTCTGTTGTTCTGTTCACTGTGTGTCTGTTGTTCTGTTCACTGTGTGTCTGTTGTTCTGTTTACTGTGTGTCTGTTGTTCTGTTCACTGTGTGTCTGTTGTTCTGTTTACTGTGTGTCTGTTGTTCTGTTTACTGTGTGTCTGTGTGTCTGTTGTTCTGTTTACTGTGTGTCTGTTGTTCTGTTTACTGTGTGTCTGTTCTGTTTACTGTGTGTCTGTTCTGTTTACTGTGTGTCTGTTGTTCTGTTTACTGTGTGTCTGTTCTGTTTACTGTGTGTCTGTTGTTCTGTTTACTGTGTGTCTGTTGTTCTGTTTACTGTGTGTCTGTTGTTCTGTTTACTGTGTGTCTGTTGTTCTGTTTACTGTGTGTCTGTTGTTCTGTTTACTGTGTGTCTGTGTGTCTGTTGTTCTGTTTACTGTGTGTCTGTTGTTCTGTTTACTGTGTGTCTGTTGTTCTGTTTACTGTGTGTCTGTTCTGTTTACTGTGTGTCTGTTCTGTTTACTGTGTGTCTGTTGTCCTGTTTACTGTGTGTCTGTGTGTCTGTTGTTCTGTTTACTGTGTGTCTGTTGTTCTGTTTACTGTGTGTCTGTTGTTCTGTTTACTGTGTGTCTGTGTGTCTGTTGTTCTGTTTACTGTGTGTCTGTTGTTCTGTTTACTGTGTGTCTGTTGTTCTGTTTACTGTGTGTCTGTTCTGTTTACTGTGTGTCTGTTCTGTTTACTGTGTGTCTGTGTGTCTGTTGTTCTGTTTACTGTGTGTCTGTTGTTCTGTTTACTGTGTGTCTGTTGTTCTGTTTACTGTGTGTCTGTTGTTCTGTTTACTGTGTGTCTGTTCTGTTTACTGTGTGTCTGTTGTCCTGTTTACTGTGTGTCTGTGTGTCTGTTGTTCTGTTTACTGTGTGTCTGTTGTTCTGTTTACTGTGTGTCTGTTGTTCTGTTTACTGTGTGTCTGTTGTCCTGTTTACTGTGTCTGTTCTGCAGATCTGGAGGTAAAGGATGGAGTAAATCCATAAAGACTGACTGTAATATGGGCCTTTCTTAGAACCTTCCGTAGCAGAGAACGGTGCTCTACAGGTGAGTTAATTCATTACAACTACTGAGTGTTTGCTGGGAGTAGAGCGCCACCTTGTGGACAGCCCGTTCAATGCAGTCTTTCATTATCGTTGTCAGGCATTCTATGTCATTATTTCAGCATTTTTTTTTAAATGATGTCATGCCAAAGTAGCAAAAATAGCAGATCTATAATGTATAGACGATCGCTGAA
>NC_139697.1:1330472-1345531 GCF_964188405.1 Protomyctophum parallelum
GGACACAGGGTGGTTGTATTGGGGTCAGTGATGGACACAGGGTGGTTGTATTGGGTCAGTGATGGACACAGGGTGGTTGTATTGGGTCAGTGATGGACACAGGGTGGTTGTATTGGGCCAGTGATGGACACAGGGTGGTTGTATTGGGTCTACAGGGTCAGTGATGGACACAGGGTGGTTGTATTGGGCCAGTGATGGACACAGGGTGGTTGTATTGGGTCAGTGATGGACACAGGGTGGTTGTATTGGGTCAGTGATGGACACAGGGTGGTTGTATTGGGGTCAGTGATGGACACAGGGTGGTTGTATTGGGTTAGTGATGGACACAGGGTGGTTGTATTGGGTCAGTGATGGACACAGGGTGGTTGTATTGGGGTTAGTGATGGACACAGGGTGGTTGTATTGGGGTCAGTGATGGACACAGGGTGGTTGTATTGGGGTCAGTGATGGACACAGGGTGGTTGTATTGGGTTAGTGATGGACACAGGGTGGTTGTATTGGGTCAGTGATGGACACAGGGTGGTTGTATTGGGGTCAGTGATGGACACAGGGTGGTTGTATTGGGGTTAGTGATGGACACAGGGTGGTTGTATTGGGTCAGTGATGGACACAGGGTGGTTGTATTGGGGTCAGTGATGGACACAGGGTGGTTGTATTGGGTCAGTGATGGACACAGGGTGGTTGTATTGGGTCAGTGATGGACACAGGGTGGTTGTATTGGGTCAGTGATGGACACAGGGTGGTTGTATTGGGCCAGTGATGGACACAGGGTGGTTGTATTGGGCCTAAGGGCCAGTGATGGACACAGGGTGGTTGTATTGGGTCAGTGATGGACACAGGGTGGTTGTATTGGGTCAGTGATGGACACAGGGTGGTTGTATTGGGGTCAGTGATGGACACAGGGTGGTTGTATTGGGTCAGTGATGGACACAGGGTGGTTGTATTGGGTCAGTGATGGACACAGGGTGGTTGTATTGGGTCAGTGATGGACACAGGGTGGTTGTATTGGGGTCAGTGATGGACACAGGGTGGTTGTATTGGGTGTGGAGAGGTGCGACCTGACTATGTGTTTGAGAAGCAGCTTGTGCTACTTTGACTAAAACACTTCTGTCCCTCAAATGAGGTGTTTGGATGTTGTCAGTCACCCTGGTCTCAATCAGTTGCTGAGCTTGTAGATCTGCTATTTTAGATCTGCTATTTTTCAATAGCTAAAGTGTAGCGTAATGCTTAAAACACCAAAAGGGGTTAAATAAATCCAAACTCACCTGCTCTCCTCTGGGGCCTCGTGGCCCCGCCGTTCCAGCCAAACCCTGAGAGACGAGAGCAGAAAACATCACATATGACATTACATTACAGTACAGTACAGTGCAGTGCAGTGCAGCGCAGCGCAGCGCAGCGCAGCGCAGCGCAGCACAGCACAGCACAGCACAGCACAGCACAGCACAGCACAGCACAGTACAGTGCAGTGCAGTGCAGTGCAGTGCAGTGCAGTACAGTACAGTAGCAACTATGACGTCTGTATACAGTAAACCATACAGTATACAGTATAATAAAAAAAGACCTACTTGTTCTCCTTTCATCCCAGGGGCTCCACACTCTCCTCGCTCCCCCTAGAAAGAGAGAGAGAGAGAGAGAAAGAAAGAAAGAAAGAAAGAAAGAAAGAAAGAAAGAAAGAAAGAAAGAAAGAAAGAAAGAAAGAAAGAAAGAAAGAAAGAAAGAAAGAAAGAAAGACCGTCCTCCATTCATCATTAGGCAGATTTTTTTTAACAAGATTTCTTTACAAAAATGTTTAGATTTGTATTATGGTGAGAACGATGGCTTCCATTTTCGCATGCATAAAGTGAGTGGCAGATCGAGTGGCAGAATGAGTTTAATGTTGTTTAAAGTCATTTAATGCAATCAGATATGACTTGTCTGATTGGATGTCTGGGCTGTCGAGGCCAGGAAGTAGTTTTGTGCCACTCAGTAGGCGTTCCCGCGTAACTTCCAGGTATGATGATGATGATGTCACGCGCATCCCCTCTATAGAGCGTCGCAGTCCCGCCCCTCGCAGTCCCGCCCCCTCGAGAGACCCGGAAAAGAAATTGCCGTTAATTTTCCTCATAGGCATTTCCTAAAGTATTTATTTAAAGACGGTTACGCCGCGGACAAAGCCAACTCTTGTCGTGACAAATCATGACAATGAACACAATATTTTAGTCCGATCAAATCATTAGAAAGAAGAAAATACAGGCAGGAGACATAACACTATTTGTTTAGTTTTTCTTCATATAAATTATTTGATCGGCCCAAAACATTGTTCATTGATTGTTCATGATTTGTCACGATCCAAGTTGGCTTTGTCCGCGGCGTAACCGTCTTTAAATAAATACTTTAGGAAATGCCTATGGGAGAAATGCATTGGGATTAATTTCCTGGGCCACTCGTTGTTCTGAAAGGGGGAGGGACTGCGACGCTCTATAGCTGAATATAGGAGGGGTTTGGGGACATCCATCTATAGCTGAATATAGGAGGGTTTGGGACATCCATCTATAGCTGAATATAGGAGGGGTTTGGGGACATCCAGACCCTCTATAGCTGAATATAGGAGGGGTTTGGGGACATCCATCTATAGCTGAATATAGGAGGGGTTTGGGGACATCCATCTATAGCTGAATATAGGAGGGGTTTGAGACATCCATCTATAGCTGAATATAGGAGGGTTTGGGACATCCATCTATAGCTGAATATAGGAGGGGTTTGGGGACATCCATCTATAGCTGAATATAGGAGGGGTTTGGGGACATCCATCTATAGCTGAATATAGGAGGGGTTTGGGGACATCCATCTATAGCTGAATATAGGAGGGTTTGGGACATCCATCTATAGCTGAATATAGGAGGGGTTTGGGGACATCCATCTATAGCTGAATATAGGAGGGTTTGGGACATCCATCTATAGCTGAATATAGGAGGGGTTTGGGGACATCCATCTATAGCTGAATATAGGAGGGGTTTGGGACATCCATCTATAGCTGAATATAGGAGGGGTTTGGGACCCTCTATAGCTGAATATAGGAGGGGTTTGGGACATCCATCTATAGCTGAATATAGGAGGGGTTTGGGGACATCCCTCTATAGCTGAATATAGGAGGGGTTTGAGGACATCCATCTATAGCTGAATATAGGAGGGGTTTGGGGACATCCATCTATAGCTGAATATAGGAGGGGTTTGGGACATCCATCTATAGCTGAATATAGGAGGGGTTTGGGGACATCCATCTATAGCTGAATATAGGAGGGGTTTGGGACATCCATCTATAGCTGAATATAGGAGGGGTTTGGGGACATCTATCTATAGCTGAATATAGGAGGGGTTTGAGACATCCATCTATAGCTGAATATAGGAGGGGTTTGGGACATCCATCTATAGCTGAATATAGGAGGGGTTTGGGACATCCATCTATAGCTGAATATAGGAGGGGTTTGGGGACATCCATCTATAGCTGAATATAGGAGGGGTTTGGGACATCCATCTATAGCTGAATATAGGAGGGGTTTGGGACATCCAGACCCTCTATAGCTGAATATAGGAGGGGTTTGAGGACATCCATCTATAGCTGAATATAGGAGGGGTTTGGGGACATCCATCTATAGCTGAATATAGGAGGGGTTTGGGACATCCATCTATAGCTGAATATAGGAGGGGTTTGGGGACATCTATCTATAGCTGAATATAGGAGGGGTTTGAGACATCCATCTATAGCTGAATATAGGAGGGGTTTGGGACATCCATCTATAGCTGAATATAGGAGGGGTTTGGGACATCCATCTATAGCTGAATATAGGAGGGTTTGAGACATCCAGACCCTCTATAGCTGAATATAGGAGGGGTTTGAGGACATCCATCTATAGCTGAATATAGGAGGGGTTTGGGGACATCCATCTATAGCTGAATATAGGAGGGGTTTGGGACATCCATCTATAGCTGAATATAGGAGGGGTTTGGGGACATCTATCTATAGCTGAATATAGGAGGGGTTTGAGACATCCATCTATAGCTGAATATAGGAGGGGTTTGGGACATCCATCTATAGCTGAATATAGGAGGGGTTTGGGACATCCATCTATAGCTGAATATAGGAGGGGTTTGGGGACATCCATCTATAGCTGAATATAGGAGGGGTTTGGGACATCCATCTATAGCTGAATATAGGAGGGGTTTGGGACATCCATCTATAGCTGAATATAGGAGGGGTTTGAGACATCCATCTATAGCTGAATATAGGAGGGGTTTGGGACATCCATCTATAGCTGAATATAGGAGGGGTTTGGGACATCCATCTATAGCTGAATATAGGAGGGGTTTGGGGACATCTATCTATAGCTGAATATAGGAGGGGTTTGGGACATCCATCTATAGCTGAATATAGGAGGGTTTGGGACATCCATCTATAGCTGAATATAGGAGGGGTTTGGGGACATCCATCTATAGCTGAATATAGGAGGGGTTTGGGACATCCATCTATAGCTGAATATAGGAGGGTTTGGGACATCCATCTATAGCTGAATATAGGAGGGGTTTGAGACCCTCTATAGCTGAATATAGGAGGGTTTGGGACATCCATCTATAGCTGAATATAGGAGGGGTTTGGGACCCTCTATAGCTGAATATAGGAGGGTTTGGGACATCCATCTATAGCTGAATATAGGAGGGTTTGGGACATCCATCTATAGCTGAATATAGGAGGGGTTTGGGACATCCATCTATAGCTGAATATAGGAGGGGTTTGGGACATCCATCTATAGCTGAATATAGGAGGGGTTTGGGGACATCCATCTATAGCTGAATATAGGAGGGGTTTGGGGACATCCATCTATAGCTGAATATAGGAGGGGTTTGGGACATCCATCTATAGCTGAATATAGGAGGGGTTTGGGGACATCCATCTATAGCTGAATATAGGAGGGGTTTGGGACATCCATCTATAGCTGAATATAGGAGGGTTTGAGACATCCAGACCCTCTATAGCTGAATATAGGAGGGGTTTGGGACATCCATCTATAGCTGAATATAGGAGGGGTTTGGGGACATCCATCTATAGCTGAATATAGGAGGGGTTTGGGGACATCCATCTATAGCTGAATATAGGAGGGGTTTGGGGACATCCATCTATAGCTGAATATAGGAGGGGTTTGGGGACATCCATCTATAGCTGAATATAGGAGGGGTTTGAGACATCCATCTATAGCTGAATATAGGAGGGGTTTGGGGACATCCATCTATAGCTGAATATAGGAGGGGTTTGGGGACATCCATCTATAGCTGAATATAGGAGGGGTTTGAGACATCCATCTATAGCTGAATATAGGAGGGGTTTGGGGACATCCATCTATAGCTGAATATAGGAGGGGTTTGGGGACATCCAGACCCTCTATAGCTGAATATAGGAGGGGTTTGGGGACATCCATCTATAGCTGAATATAGGAGGGGTTTAGGACATCCATCTATAGCTGAATATAGGAGGGGTTTGGGGACATCCAGACCCTCTATAGCTGAATATAGGAGGGGTTTGGGACATCCATCTATAGCTGAATATAGGAGGGGTTTGGGGACATCCATCTATAGCTGAATATAGGAGGGGTTTAGGACATCCATCTATAGCTGAATATAGGAGGGGTTTGGGGACATCCAGACCCTCTATAGCTGAATATAGGAGGGGTTTAGGACATCCATCTATAGCTGAATATAGGAGGGGTTTGGGGACATCCAGACCCTCTATAGCTGAATATAGGAGGGGTTTGGGGACATCCATCTATAGCTGAATATAGGAGGGGTTTGGGGACATCCATCTATAGCTGAATATAGGAGGGGTTTGGGGACATCCATCTATAGCTGAATATAGGAGGGGTTTGGGGACATCCATCTATAGCTGAATATAGGAGGGGTTTGGGGACATCCATCTATAGCTGAATATAGGAGGGGTTTGAGACATCCATCTATAGCTGAATATAGGAGGGGTTTGGGGACATCCATCTATAGCTGAATATAGGAGGGGTTTGGGGACATCCATCTATAGCTGAATATAGGAGGGGTTTGAGACATCCATCTATAGCTGAATATAGGAGGGGTTTGGGGACATCCATCTATAGCTGAATATAGGAGGGGTTTGGGGACATCCAGACCCTCTATAGCTGAATATAGGAGGGGTTTGGGGACATCCATCTATAGCTGAATATAGGAGGGGTTTAGGACATCCATCTATAGCTGAATATAGGAGGGGTTTGGGGACATCCAGACCCTCTATAGCTGAATATAGGAGGGGTTTGGGGACATCCAGACCCTCTATAGCTGAATATAGGAGGGGTTTGGGGACATCCATCTATAGCTGAATATAGGAGGGGTTTGAGACATCCAGACCCTCTATAGCTGAATATAGGAGGGGTTTGGGGACATCCATCTATAGCTGAATATAGGAGGGGTTTGAGACATCCATCTATAGCTGAATATAGGAGGGGTTTGGGGACATCCATCTATAGCTGAATATAGGAGGGGTTTGAGGACATCCATCTATAGCTGAATATAGGAGGGGTTTGGGGACATCCATCTATAGCTGAATATAGGAGGGGTTTGGGGACATCCATCTATAGCTGAATATAGGAGGGGTTTGGGGACATCCATCTATAGCTGAATATAGGAGGGGTTTGGGGACATCCATCTATAGCTGAATATACACACTAAACCCAAGCGTTTAGGTTATAAACTGTTTTAAACACATATTTGTAACACTTTTTAAACGTGTCACAGTGTTTATATTATAAACAGAAGAACATGTTTAATCGCCTGTAACACTTTTTAAACACATAAACGTGTTTAGTTTTTACAATCAAAGTCAGTCATATTATAGGTGTTTAGAATTTGAACACTAGGTGTTCTCGTGAGGTGTTTGAGTGAACTCGTGTTCTACTGTATTTTATGACCATTAATAAACACTTGGCATTTTATTATTACACACATGGTGTTTAGGTTTAAACGCGTCACATGTTCCAGGGATTTACAGTGTAGGAGGGGTTTGGGGACATCCAGACCCTCTATAGCTGAATATAGGAGGGGTTTTGGGGACATCCAGACCCTCTATAGCTGAATATAGGAGGGGTTTGGGGACATCCAGACCCTCTATAGCTGAATATAGGAGGGGTTTGGGGACATCCAGACCCTCTATAGCTGAATATAGGAGGGGTTTGGGGACATCCAGACCCTCTATAGCTGAATATAGGAGGGGTTTGGGGACAGACCCTCTATAGCTGAATATAGGAGGGGTTTGGGACATGCTTCATAGGACCTGTTAAATGATTTGTATACATGGAAACAGTCCTACCTTTTCACCTCTGAGACCAGGTCGACCCTACAGAGAAAGGGACATTTTATATCTGAGTTATTTGTACCAAATATATGCAATATTTACGTAGTGTAAAATGTTTAGCAGGACGGTAGGTCTCATGCACACAGAAGAACCTGAATTCCAGCTTACTGAATCATGTACACACTTAGATATTTCTCTTCACAGTCTGAATCATGTACACACTTTGATATTATCTCTTCACAGTCTGAACTGTAAATTAATCATGTCTTTGTTAAATGAATGCAAAGCTGACCAAAATAATTACACTCCAGTGAGTATAGAACTGGTACAGTACATGAGATTTAATAATCATCCAATTTATGAATTCAGCTCTAGTGTATTAATCATCTAATTTATGAATTCAACTCTAGTGTGGTACTGCTGTATGAGATTTATTAATTCAACTCTAGTGTGGTACTGCTGTATGATATGTATTAATTCAACTCTAGTGTGGTACTGCTGTATGAGATTTATTAATTCAACTCTAGTGTATTAATCATCTAATTTATGAATTCAACTCTAGTGTGGTACTGCTGTATGAGATTTATTAATTCAACTCTAGTGTAGTACTGCTGTATGAGATGTAATAATCTGTTTGCAAGGCCCTATAATCATCCAAATGATGAATGTTGTCATGCTGACTGGTGTCTCATACCTCGATGCCCTCCATTCCTGGGCGCCCGTTGGTGCCCGCTTCGCCCTGCGTTGACAGAGCAGACAAAAACATCAGCCTCAACACATCGTGTAGGGGGTCAAAAGCATCAGCCTCAACACATCGTATAGGGGGTCAAAAGCATCAGCCTCAACACATCGTGTAGGGGGTCAAAAGCATCAGCCTCAACACATCGTATAGGGGGTCAAAAGCATCAGCCTCAACACATCGTCTAGGGGGTCAAAAGCATCAGCCTCAACACATCGTCTATGGGGTCAAAAGCATCAGCCTCAACACATCGTCTATGGGGTCAAAAGCATCAGCCTCAACACATCGTCTAGGGGGTCAAAAGCATCAGCCTCAACACATCGTCTATGGGGTCAAAAACATCAGCCTCAACACATCGTCTATGGGGTCAAAAACATCAACCTCAACACATCGTCTATGGGGTCAAAAACATCAGCCTCAACACATCGTCTATGGGGTCAAAAACATCAGCCTCAACACATCGTGTATGGGGTCAAAAACATCAGCCTCAACACATTGTCTATGGGGTCAAAAACATCAGCCTCAACACATCGTCTATGGGGTCAAAAACATCAACCTCAACACATCGTCTATGGGGTCAAAAACATCAACCTCAACACATCGTGTATGGGGTCAAAAACATCAGCCTCAACACATCGTCTATGGGGTCAAAAACATCAACCTCAACACATCGTCTATGGGGTCAAAAACATCAACCTCAACACATCGTGTATGGGGTCAAAAACATCAACCTCAACACATCGTCTAGGGGGTCAAAAACATCAGCCTCAACACATCGTCTAGGGGGTCAAAAACATCAGCCTCAACACATCGTCTATGGGGTCAAAAACATCAGCCTCAACACATCGTCTAGGGGGTCAAAAACATCAGCCTCAACACATCGTATAGGGGGTCAAAAACATCAGCCTCAACACATCGTCTATGGGAACAAAAACATCAGCCTCAACACATCGTCTATGGGGTCAAAAACATCAGCCTCAACACATCGTCTATGGGGTCAAAAACATCAGCCTCAACACATCGTCTATGGGGTCAAAAACATCAGCCTCAACACATCGTCTATGGGGTCAAAAACATCAGCCTCAACACATCGTCTATGGGGTCAAAAACATCAGCCTCAACACATCGTCTATGGGGACAAAAACATCAGCCTCAACACATCGTCTAGGGGGTCAAAAACATCAGCCTCAACACATCGTATAGGGGGTCAAAAACATCAGCCTCAACACATCGTCTATGGGGTCAAAAACATCAGCCTCAACACATCGTCTATGGGGACAAAAACATCAGCCTCAACACATCGTCTATGGGGACAAAAATATCAGCCTCAACACATCGTCTATGGGGTCAAAAACATCAGCCTCAACACATCGTCTATGGGGACAAAAACATCAGCCTCAACACATCGTCTATGGGGACAAAAACATCAGCCTCAACACATCGTCTATGGGGTCAAAAACATCAGCCTCAACACATCGTCTATGGGGACAAAAACATCAGCCTCAACACATCGTCTATGGGGTCAAAAACATCAGCCTCAACACATCGTCTATGGGGTCAAAAACATCAGCCTCAACACATCGTCTAGGGGGTCAAAAACATCAGCCTCAACACATCGTCTATGGGGTCAAAAACATCAACCTCAACACATCGTCTATGGGGTCAAAAACATCAGCCTCAACACATCGTATAGGGGGTCAAAAACATCAGCCTCAACACATCGTCTATGGGGTCAAAAACATCAGCCTCAACACATCGTCTATGGGGTCAAAAACATCAGCCTCAACACATCGTCTATGGGGACAAAAACATCAGCCTCAACACATCGTCTATGGGGACAAAAACATCAGCCTCAACACATCGTCTATGGGGACAAAAACATCAGCCTCAACACATCGTCTAGGGGGTCAAAAACATCAGCCTCAACACATCGACTATGGGGTCAAAAACATCAGCCTCAACACATCGTCTATGGGGTCAAAAACATCAGCTTCAACACATCGTCTATGGGGTCAAAAACATCAGCCTCAACACATCGTCTAGGGGGTCAAAAACATCAGCCTCAACACATCGTCTAGGGGGTCAAAAACATCAGCCTCAACACATCGTCTATGGGGACAAAAGTACAGTGTTTGCCTCAGACATGTAGTGGTTGTGTGTAATACTACAGTAACCCCCCCCCCCCCTCCCCCCCCCCCCCCTATAGGAGCGTAAACCATGTAAAACATCTTATGTGAACATGGACCATCAAGGATCGTCTTCATCAGTGAAAGTTGTGTTGTGGAGTTTATATTACTAGTCCTTACCCGTTGTGAGATATTTCCCCCCCCCTTGTGGCCGTGAAGGGTACTGCGCCCGGGTGCATTTGTAATTGACTAATAAATAAATTAATAATCATTAATGTGTCAAATCGAAAAAAGGGCTTTGTTACGGCCTCCATATGCATATGGTCAATGCCTGTGTTAAAATGTGTGATTGGTGCAGGCAGTAAGGAGTTACGGCACTGTTTCTGACACACACACACACACACACACACACACACACACACAGACAGACATTCGGTTAATTATAGTATGATAATTTATTGTCTCCACCAGGCCGAAGGCCTGGAGAGAGAGTATGTTTTGCACTCTGTGTGTGTGTGTGTGTGTGTGTGTGTGTGTGTGTGCCACATTTTGCACACCCACACTCCCTTGATGCCAACGATGAACCTCTGCCCCAAATTTTCCAGAACGACCTGTTATAGCGCCACCAGGAGGCAAATATTTTTTAAACCCATTTTTGTATATTACTCCTCCAGATTTTGTCCAAAAATCCTGCAAAGTTTTTACACAGTATCTCTATAGTCATGTGTTCAAGATGGATCTGTCCCATATTTCATATTTCATCCTAATTGGCTAACATTGAGCTTTCAAAGTTTGCAGGATTGGCCCGTTTTGAACAAAAAGCCTCAACGCAGCGTGCAATTTACGTGAAATCTTTCACGCACTTTCCTACTATAGGCTGAGGAATATATCCCACCCTTTTCACATTGGCCTGTTATAGCGCCACCAGGAGGCCACGACCTGACCTGTCCTGGTGGAGACCTGTGCCTCGAGGTTATAGCGCCACCAGGAGGCCACAACCTGACCTGTCCTGGTGGAGACCTGTGCCTCGAGGTTATAGCGCCACCAGGAGGCCACGACCTGACCTGTCCTGGTGGAGACCTGTGCCCTGAGGTTATAGCGCCACCAGGAGGCCACGACCTGACCTGTCCTGGTGGAGACCTGGGCCCAGAGGGGCACTTTATCTAGTTTCATCTAGTTTTGCATCGCGCAGCAAACGGCGCAGATATTTTTCATTGTTCATGTCTTCACGGGGTGAGTACTGATAGGAAATAAGTACTTTTCTGGGTACATCACTCCCGTAAATGTACCTGGAATACTTGCTCATCATTCTTGCATTCTTCAACAAACAGCACCACCAGCGGGTGGATTGTAACAAAGCATTTAAAAAATGTAATTAAATTAAAACCTTACACGAAATCCCTTGGGCCCGGGAGCTCCGTCAGATCCTGCATCGCCAGGTTTACCCTGCAGGGGGAGACAGAGGAGTCAGTACACAGCACTTTATATCTGTCTGTCTGTCTGTCTGTCTGTCTGTCTGTCTGTCTGTCTGTCTGTCTGTCTGTCTGTCTGTCTGTCTGTCTGTCTGTCTGTCTGTCTGTCTGTCTGTCTGTCTGTCTGTCTGTCTGTCTGTCTGTCTGTCTGTCTGTCAGGTGTCTTTGCGTGACATCATGTTGACCATATAGTGTAAAGCAGTAGTAGAAAAAGTACTCAGTTGTTTTACTTCAGTAAAAGTACTAATACTGCAATCTAGAACTACTCCGTTACAAGTAAAAGTACGGAATTGAACGCACATGTGGGATCTTCGGTGTGTGTGTTCTGCGTGTGTGTGCGTCCCGTTGGAAGGAGGTACAAATGTACCTGTGCATGCAATGCATTATGGCCTGGGTTTCTGCATAGTGCATTTACTACCAGCTAAGCTAAGCCTGCCAATTGTATTTATTTTACACCTGTTTTAATACTAATGTATTGTTCTGGTATTGAGTGAGAAGAGATTTTGTAACTTTTGTACTGGTTCAAATTTGTGCAAGCTAAATAAATGAGACATGTTCTTACTCTTGGATTTAACCTTTGTGTGGTTAAATCATTCAGTTGATAAAACCTTTACAATTATACAAGCTTTTACTAAATGTATTCTGCTTTCATGCCAGAAGACTGGAGTAGATCATGCTAAAATTCTATTTAATTGTTTTTAATAAAAATAAAAAAACTGCTTTAGAATCGGAAAAAAAATCTTTTTTGAATCGAGAATCGGAAAAATCGAAAAGATCGTTTTTGAATTGAATCGTCACCCCAAGAATCGGAATCGAATCGAATCGTGGGACACCTAAAGATTCGCAGCCCTAATATATATATTAATATATACGGTATAACGCTGACCTGTCTGTCTATATATTAATATATACGCTGACCTGTCTGTATATATATTAATATACACGCTAAACGCTGACCTGTCTGTGTATATATATTAATATAATGCTAAACGGTGACCTGTCTGTATATATATATTAATATAATGCTAAACGGTGACCTGTCTGTATATATATTAATATAATGCTAAACGGTGACCTGTCTGTATATATATTAATATAATGCTAAACGCTGACCTGTCTGTATATATATATTAATATATAATGCTAAACGGTGACCTGTCTGTATATATATATTAATATATAATGCTAAACGGTGACCTGTCTGTATATATATTAATATAATGCTAACGGTGACCTGTCTGTATATATATTAATATAATGCTAAACGTGACCTGTCTGTATAAATATATTAATATAATGCTAAGCTGTGACCTGTCTGTATATATATTAATATAATGCTAAACGGTGACCTGTCTGTATATATATTAATATAATGCTAAGCGGTGACCTGTCTGTATATATATATTAATATAATGCTAAACGGTGACCTGTCTGTATATATATTAATATAATGCTAAAACGGTGACCTGTCTGTATATATATTAATATAATGCTAAACGGTGACCTGTCTGTATATATATATTAATATAACGCTAAACGGTGACCTGTCTGGTATATATATATTAATATAATGCTAAACGGTGACCTGTCTGTATAAATATATTAATATAATGCTAAGCGGTGACCTGTCTGTATATATATTAATATAATGCTAAACGGTGACCTGTCTGTATATATATTAATATAATGCTAAACGCTGACCTGTCTGTATAAATATATTAATATAATGCTAAGCGGTGACCTGTCTGTATAAATATATTAATATACACGCTAAACGCTGACCTGTCTGTATATATATATTAATATACACGCTAAACGCTGACCTGTCTGTATATATATATTAATATACACGCTAAACGCTGACCTGTCTGTATATATATATTAATATACGGTATAACGGTGACCTGTCTGTATATATATATTAATATATAATGCTAAACGCTGACCTGTCTGTATATATATATTAATATAATGCTAAACGGTGACCTGTCTGTATATATATTAATATAATGCTAAACGCTGACCTGTCTGTATATATATATTAATATAACGCTAAACGGTGACCTGTCTGTATATATATTAATATAACGCTAAACGGTGACCTGTCTGTATATATATTAATATAATGCTAAACGGTGACCTGTCTGTATATATATTAATATAATGCTAAGCGGTGACCTGTCTGTATATATATTAATATAATGCTAAACGGTGACCTGTCTGTATATATATTAATATATAATGCTAAACGCTGACCTGTCTGTATATATATATTAATATAATGCTAAACGGTGACCTGTCTGTATATATATTAATATAATGCTAAGCGGTGACCTGTCTGTATATATATTAATATAATGCTAAACGCTGACCTGTCTGTATATATATTAATATAATGCTAAACGGTGACCTGTCTGTATATATATTAATATAATGCTAAACGGTGACCTGTCTGTATATATATTAATATAATGCTAAACGGTGACCTGTCTGTATATATATTAATATATAATGCTAAACGCTGACCTGTCTGTATATATATATTAATATAATGCTAAACGGTGACCTGTCTGTCTATATATTAATATAATGCTAAGCGGTGACCTGTCTGTATATATATTAATATAATGCTAAACGGTGACCTGTCTGTATATATATTAATATAATGCTAAACGGTGACCTGTCTGTATATATATATTAATATAATGCTAAACGGTGACCTGTCTGTATATATATTAATATAATGCTAAGCGGTGACCTGTCTGTATATATATATTAATATAATGCTAAACGGTGACCTGTCTGTATATATATTAATATAATGCTAAACGGTGACCTGTCTGTCTATATATTAATATAATGCTAAGCGGTGACCTGTCTGTATATATATATTAATATAATGCTAAACGGTGACCTGTCTGTATATATATTAATATAACGCTAAACGGTGACCTGTCTGTCTATATATTAATATAATGCTAAGCGGTGACCTGTCTGTATATATATTAATATAATGCTAAGCGGTGACCTGTCTGTATATATATTAATATAATGCTAAACGGTGACCTGTCTGTATATATATTAATATAATGCTAAGCGGTGACCTGTCTGTATATATATTAATATAATGCTAAACGGTGACCTGTCTGTCTATATATTAATATAATGCTAAACGCTGACCTGTCTGTATATATATATATTAATATAATGCTAAAACGGTGACCTGTCTGTATATATATATTAATATAATGCTAAACGGTGACCTGTCTGTATATATATTAATATAATGCTAAGCGGTGACCTGTCTGTATATATATTAATATAATGCTAAACGCTGACCTGTCTGTATATATATATTAATATAATGCTAAACGCTGACC
>NC_139697.1:1345731-1370731 GCF_964188405.1 Protomyctophum parallelum
GCTAATCATTGGCATAGAGGATTGACCCTGCAGTATAGTGGCCTGGTGTTCAAAGGATAAAAAGCTGCCAAGGGTCAGAGCCTTGAATTTTAAAGTGTCTGTAAACATATTTGCCAGTCCACCTGCTTTCTTAGCCTCGCGAACAGAGTGAATGAAACTGTAGTTTGCGGGACAGGCTGGCGCTAGGAGAACAGCTCCATCCGAGCCAAGCCATGTCTCTGTTAGAAAGATTATATCTAGCTTCTCTTTACAGATTATATCATTTACAGAGGAGGACTTATTTGTTAGTGACCTGATGTTAAACAAGGCAAGGTTAAGCTTGTTATGACATGTTGGGGGCTGTGAGGCCTGTGAGGCACAGTAACCAATCAGCATTCTCTCTCCAGACCACTCCTCCCCCGGATACGATAACGTTCCCGAACCAATCACAACACTTGTTTCATTCGCGGAGAATGTAAACTGATTTTAATCAGACCAGTGTGTGTCCAGTGGAAACCTCGTATGAATCTGATCTCAGGTCAGAATGGGTTAATCAGACCCAGTGTGTGTCCAGTGGAAACCTCGTATGAATCTGATCTCAGGTCAGAATGGGTTAATCAGACCAGTGTGTGTCCAGTGGAAACCTCGTATGAATCTGATCTCAGGTCAGAATGGGTTAAAGCATCAACGTAATTTCCTTGCAGGGCGATATACTTCCGCTAAAATCCCACAACCTCCGCCCAAACAAATGAGAGTCTTTGCAGCGTATAGGTCTGGCCCGGGGTGGCGTAGTGGGTTCTACTAATATAATATAAGTGGTTAATACTCACTGAACTCCCAGGATGTCCTCGTTCTCCTTTGCTGCACAGACAGGACTTTGGCTCTGGACACTGATTGGTTGAATGACAGGTTGAATGGTTGAGTGACATGTATGGTGGCTCAGACATTTACAACGTGAATGAATTCAGAGCTGACATTAATGTTGTTCTGGTTTACAGAGATATACATGTATATATTTATAGGTATACGTACCCCACGGCTGACTATTGTGCTCTGAGAGAGAGGGGGGGGGGGGGGGGGAAGAGAATGAATGAATGAATGAATGAATGAATGGCTGCCTGTCTGGCTGCCTTTCGCAGCCCATCCTGTGCGATATTATTCAGACACAATTTGCAATGCATTATATTTAGACTGACAGAGAGAGGGGGGAGGGAGAGAGAGAGAGAGAGAGAGAGAGAGAGAGGGGGAGAGAGAAAGGGGGGAGGGAGAGAGAGAGAGAGAGGGGGAGAGAGAGAGCGAGAGAGGGGGGAGAGAGAGGGGGGAGAGAGAGAGCGAGAGAGGGGGGAGAGAGAGGGGGGAGAGAGAGGGGGGAGAGAGAGGGGAGAGAGAGGGGGGAGAGAGGGGGGAGGGAGAGACAGAGAGAAAGAGAGAGAGGGGGGAGAGAGAGGGGGGACTCGGGGAGAGAGGGGGGAGGGAGAGAGAGAGAGAAAGAGAGAGAGCGGGGGGAGAGAGGAGAGTGAGAGAGAGAGAGAGAGAGAGAGAGAGAGAGAGAGGGGGGGAGAGAGAGAGAGAGAGAGAGAGGGAAGGGATAGATAATGGACCTCGACGATGACATCATCATGACATCATCATCAGAGACTGACCAGTTCTTTGTACAGCCGGTCGTCCAGCTGGGCGTCGCCCAGGCTGAACACATGCTGATTGGCCGGGGCGCTGGCGATGGAGCGCAGCCTGGCGTTGGCCACGCCCCCCGCTGCCGCCGCCGCCGCTGCTGTGTCCTGATTGGCCGAGGAGGAGGAGGGGGGGGGCGGGGCTGAGGTCCAGGGCGAACAGCCTCACGTTGTGGTTCTTGGCCTCGGCGGCCGCCATGACGGCGCTGGGGGAGCGCGGGTGGTCCACGCCGTCCGTCAGCAGCAGCGCCACCCGCAGGCTGGAGGACGACGTCTCGCGGCTGAACAGCTGGCGGCGTTTAGAGTTATAAAGGTATAGAGTTATAAAGTTATAAAGGTTTAGAGTTATAAAGGTATAGAGTTATAAAGTTATAAAGGTTTAGAGTTATAAAGTTATAAAGGTTTAGAGTTATAAAGGTTTAGAGGTTTAGAGTTATAAAGGTTTAGAGGTTTAGAGTTATAAAGGTTTAGAGTTATAAAGGTTTAGAGTTATAAAGGTTTAGAGGTTTAGAGTTATAAAGGTTTAGAGTTATAAAGGTTTAGAGGTTTAGAGTTATAAAGGTTTAGAGGTTTAGAGTTATAAAGGTTTAGAGTTATAAAGGTTTAGAGTTATAAAGGTTTAGATGTTTAGAGTTATAAAGGTTTAGAGTTATAAAGGTTTAGAGTTATAAAGGTTTAGAGTTATAAAGGTTTACGTTCATTAGTTTTGAAAGAGATTCAAAGTTTGCAATTCTTTTAGAGAGAGCGAATTAATGCAAGTCACAGGCATGGTGTGTGAGATTATCATAATTACAGTAATCCTTCATAGATATAGAATCATATTCTATCATATATGATAGTTATTGAATATATTCAAGGGCTTTTGGAGAGAAACGAGACAGACACCAGTCACTTTAGACTAGAGTACTGCTGGTGCGTGCCTGTGTGCGTGCGTGCGTGTGTGCGTGCGTGCGTGCGTGCGTACGTTTTCAGCTGGTGCACGCTGACACTTGTGAGTCGTTAATGTCAAGGCAATTATTTTTTACGCGTTGTCAAATAGGTCTATCATTAAACGTAGCATACTGTATTGTATATAGACATATGTCACCCTTTGTGTACCGTGCAGGCTACATGTGCACAAATGTGGGCTCTATTACATGAATCTTTGTGTTTGAACACAACATGCATTTTGAGAAACCCACAAATCTTCGCAAGCTGCCCCCCCCCCCCCCCCCGACACACACACACACACACACACACACACACACAACCATTCTACAGTTGTGCCCCCCCCCCCCCCCACACACACACACACACACACAACCATTCTACAGTTGTGGCCCCCCGGGGCCTTGAATTCCCAGCCATATCTCCAAAACCGGAGGGTCAAACTGAACAACCAAGATGTCAATTTGAAGCTACTATTCCCTGCTTTCAAAGAAACATTAGGGTCACATTAGGGTTACAGCCGGTGTTGTTTTCGTCGACTAAAACTATGACGAAAATGTTTGTCAACTACCTTTTTATCACTGACAAAAACTACATAAAAACTAAATAAAAACTAAGCCATGATGACTAAAACTATAAGACTAAATATGCTGTTGATTTTGTCAACAAATAAAAACTAGACTAAAATGTTAGGAAGGGACTAGTGGACATGAAGAGATCCAGTATAAGTCATTTTACACTTGGTTGCATGCTGACAATTACGACACAACATCAAGGCCCGCCAAAATACATTTTAGTCGACTAAATCAACTGTAGATTTAGTCGACTGAAATCTTATGACATTTAATCAGACCACAGTGTGTCTCCAGTGGAAACCTCGTATGAATCTGATCTCAGGTCAGAATGGGTTAATGTCGACTAAAACTAGCCTAACAATAAGACATTCCCAGGTGACTAAAATGTGACTAAAACTATAAGTGAAAACTATTCAAGAGACTGAATGACCAAAAGCCGCCGTACCTGCGTGGCGTTGCTCAGGGCGTACGCCGAGTACGAGCCGTGTCCGATGTACGACATGGCCGCCACGCGGCTCTGGAACACATCCACGTCCTGGGGGGGGGGAGGGGGGGAGGGGGGGGGAGGGGGGGAGGGGGAGGGAGGGGTAAGGTCATTTTATTTATTTAGCGCCTTTCAAAACAGTTGTTACACAAGATGCTGCACTTTAGAGCATCGCAGTCCCGACTCCCGCCCCCTTTCATGACGACGCCAGGCCCCGCCCCCTTTCATGACGACGCCAGGCCCCGCCCCCCTTTCATGACGACGCCAGGCCCCGCCCCCTTTCATGACGACGCCAGGCCCCGCCCCCCTTTCATGACGACGCCAGGCCCCTCCCCTTTCATGACGACGCCAGGCCCCGCCCCCTTTCATGACGACGCCAGGCCCCGCCCCCTTTCATGACGACGCCAGGCCCCTCCCCTTTCATGACGCCGCCAGGCCCCTACCCTTTCATGACGACGCCAGGCCCCTCCCCTTTCATGACGACGCCAGGCCCCGCCCCCTTTCATGACGACGCCAGGCCCCTCCCCCCTTTCATGACGACGCCAGGCCCCGCCCCCCTTTCATGACGACGCCAGGCCCCTCCCGTTTCATGACGACGCCAGGCCCCTCCCCTTTCATGACGACGCCAGGCCCCTCCCCTTTCATGACGACGCCAGGCCCATGCAAGGACTGTATAAAGAGGACAGGAAGCGAAGACTGTACGGGTGCTACCATGTTGCTCCATGGAAGGAAAGAAACATGCGCAGTTGAGACCAGGAAGTTGGACATGCATATGGCACAAATGGCCCAGCAGATGGCGTGAGGTGACTAAAGACCTTGCTGAATGTAGGGACGCTTGTATCTCACTCTTCTGCCAGCCTATATGCTGAAGCCAGCTTGGCTCAGTGCTCACCATGAACGGACTGACTGAGACAGCCATGTCATGATCAGTGCAACTATAATATCTATATAATTTTATGTATAGTGGTTTTCAACCTGGTCTGGGGACCACCAGCACCCTTGAGGGGGTTTCAGCTAGGTAGTCTCCAGCTTGGTAACCAAATGGACTCTTATAGATCTTTAACTCTTGAGAGCGTAACCCGTCCATTTGGTTTCATTTTAAACTCTCAAGAGTTCAATTATTGTTAAGATCTGCATAATAAGTCTACACAAGAGAATGTAGAATAATTGTTATTTTGATCAACTTTTGCCTGTTGTCTCTCCTTAAGTAGGCTACCATCATCAATACACATGCTGTATTGATGATCGTACATGGAGAGATTGTGGTCAAGATCTTATTAAATGAAAAAGTTTTGGGTCTGAGAGGCTACATCTCATAAAAAAATGGTGGTCCATATGGATAAAATGCCCAATAAATAATGGGACTTGATACAAAAAGGTTTGAAAACCACTGTATTACATAAAATTATATAGATATTATAGTTGCACTGATCATGACACGGCTGTCTCAGTCAGTCCGTTCATGGTGAGCACTGAGCCAAGCTGGCTTCAGCATATAGGCTGGCAGAAGAGTGAGATACAAGCGTCCCTACATTCAGCAAGGTCTTTAGTCACCTCACGCCATCTGCTGGGCCATTTGTGCCATATGCATGTCCAACTTCCTGGTCTCAACTGCGCATGTTTCTTTCCTTCCATGGAGCAACATGGTGGCACCCGTACAGTCTTCGCTTCCTGTCCTCTTTATACAGTCCTTGGGCCCATGCAGGAAATAATTCCCAATGCTCATAGACATTTCAAAACGTTTTATTTTTTTCTTTCTAATGATTTGTTCGGCCCACAACATTGTGTTTTTGTTGTCATGATTTGTCACGACTCCAGTTGGCTTTGTGTGGGTTAGGGTTAGGGTTAAAACAATAGCTACAAGGCTGGGACAACACAGATACAATATTAAACAATGCAAAAAAAGACAACCACAAGGTTGGTTCAACATTTCATGGCTCACGGCATTGAAGCCCTAAAAGGCGCTGGACTTCTTCAACACAATCCCAACTGGACAGTTTTAGGACAAAGACGTTTTAATGAAAAACAGTGGATTAAGAACCTCAACACGGATTTTCCTGGAGGCTTAAACATGGCCTAAAATCAGATCTTGAACACAACAAAACTTAAAACTCAGGATTAAACTGGAGTAAATCTAAAAGTGATTGGATCAGACTTCCTTCGGATACATGGCGAATGCATTCATTCCTTGCACTGTGTACGCACAGTGCACTGAAGTGCACTGTGTACGCACAGTGCACTGAAGTCTTTCTGTGCCCCTCAACCCCCCCCCCCCCCCCCCCCATACCTGCCAGTCTCTGAAGTTGTGCTCCAGGGAGACAGCGGAGCTGTACTGCAGCGCAGCCAGCCGGACGCGGAGCCTCCAGCCTGCAGAGTGGAGCTGCAGCAGTCTGGTGGAGAAGCGCAGCACGAAGTCCCTCTGACGCTCAAACAGCTGCAGCTTCACCGTCTCTGAGGAGTCCACCATGAAGAGGACCTCCACGGGGCAGATCAGAGCTATAGACCCACACAGAGAGAGAGAGAGAGAGATCAGAGCTATAGACCCACACAGAGAGAGAGAGAGAGAGATCAGAGCTACAGACCCACACAGAGAGAGAGAGAGAGATCAGAGCTACTGCCACTCAGGTGGAAGAGCGCATCACTGCATGCCTGGCTGACATCTCACAGTGGATGTCCTCCAATCACCTCAAGCTGAACCCAGACAAGACTGAGCTTCTCTTCTTCCCAGCTAAGTCCTGCCCTATGCGGGAGCTAACTATCTCCGTAGACAACGCCCTGGTAACGTCTGTCCAAACAGCCAGGAACCTCGGTGTTGTCCTGGACAGTCAGCTCTCGTTCAAAGCTCACATCACAGCTGTCACTCGATCCTGTAGGCTCACACTCTATAATATACGACGAATTAGACCGTTCCTCACCCAGGAATCAGCCCAGCTCCTAATCCAGACAACAGTCTTGTCAAAACTCGACTATTGTAACTCCCTCCTTACTGGCCTACCAGCATGTGCACTTAAGCCTCTCCAGCTGATCCAAAATGCAGCAGCTCGCTTGGTCTTCAACCAGCCAAAATTCTCACATGTCTCCCCCCTGCTCCGCTCCCTCCACTGGCTCCCGGTCGCTGCCCGCACAGAATACAAAACTCTGATGCTGGCATTCAAGGCAACCAAAGGTATGGCTCCCCCATATCTTGCAAGTATGATTGAACCCTACAAACCCTCCTGCGCACTCAGATCAGCCAACGCAGGGAAGCTGGAAGTGTTGGCAGAGTGTTGGCACTCGGATATAGTTCGTGTATGTGGAATGGACAGAATGGTGAGCAGGCAAGGCCACCGGCCAGGCTGACCAAGAGGAGGCAGAGGCAGAGGATTCGTTTTAAGGTTTTAATTGGTGTGTGTGCTGTACAAAGGGACAAACAATAGTCGGCATCAATAAGCCTATCAGACAAATCATAAATGGCAGCTCGATCCATATTCAAGAGTATAAATAATATTAATAATTAAATCAAACATGCATAATTAGAGATCAGATATAACATATATATATATAATATCTTAAAGCATCAAATATACATATATAATAATAACATATATATATAATATCTTAAAGCATCAAATATACATATATAATAATAATATATATATATAATATCTCAAAGCTTCAAATATATATATGAGAAACTATATCTCTATGTTAAATAATCAATCAGGAACAATGCAGGCCAAATAGATAAGGAAAGCATCAATCAATCATATATGAAACATACCTATAACTATAATATGTCAAATATATATATACACATGATGCCCAATTAGGCAGGCCAAACATTATACATTCCATGCAGTTTCCATAAACCAGTGGAAATAAACCACATAACAAGCAGTTGACTCAAAGCACATGGGCAGTGCAGTGAGTCCATGCAGATGAGGTGATAAACAAACCCTTAAATAAACAACTTAAAGAACTGCTGGTAATAGGAGAAACAATATACAGTCCATGATCACCTAACTCACGTTTGGTTAGTGGACGCACACAGTTGGAGGGGAAGAGAGAGTTGGTGCTGGAGGTTTGGTGGACAACAAGACACAGCACTGGTGTGGTGATCTTCCCAGCTTGAATGGGGGAATGAGTGCAGGACAGGTCCACTTATAGCCTCCAACACCTGTGCGTGGCCAATGGACAAGCTGCCACTCACTCAGGCTTGATTGGATGGGAGTTACTCTCCATGAGCCTTTTGACAGCCACCCCGGAATTTGGATAAATTCCAGTTCATCCAAAGGCTCAATCGTTGTACGCAATGCTAGCTGATTGATTGATGTTGAGGAAGCCACCCCGTCAACAGTCTCAGATGTAGCAGCGATCACCTCTTCCCATGTCTGGGACTCTGCAGGCTTGGGGAAAGCATCTGTCGGCATGGAAGGGATGCTATAGCATCTTGCAGATGAAGACTCTGGGCCCTCACTAGGTGGTGGAAGGGAGGCAGGCCAATGGGCTGCCCCTCGGTCGTATGGTTTGGAGGGGGAAGGTGGTCCGGCTCTCGGACTGGGTCGAGTTGACTGGGTAGAGGTCCCTAGTGATTGAACCTCATTCCCGTAGGTGAGTGGATGGGCTGGAACTTTTACTGCCCAGCCCAAGGATGTGTGGTTAGCAACAGGCCCACAAAATGGCCCAGCCACCACTGGCTCAATCGGGGTGACGAAATACGGGTAGTCAGGCCCGATGAGGGTAAGAGGCTTCACTTTGACCAAGTTGGTAAGTGGGAGGGTGAAGGTCGGATCCATCAGGTCAGGTTGACCTGCAGAGGTAATGGAGAAGGCCACGGCTGTACCGGTTATTTGAAGCACATTTGATCTCACCGTTAGGTTAAGGGCCTCGGGTGTGCCCCTCAGGTTAAGCTGCCGGACTGCAGCTGGGAGAATGATGGTCCTTTCGGTTCCATCATCTAGGACAGCAAAATCATCTGTGCTTCTTTCTCCATTAAATGGTGTGACCTTTGACACTTCCAACTTGACCTTTGAACAGTTTGGTTGGTCAATATGCAGCTTCTTGGTTGCTCCCATCGTGAGCATGCTCAGCTCCTTCTGGAACTCAGGTACGGCGTCCTCATCGGTGGGCCGATGGTCACCTGATGGCTGAGTAGCTGGAATGTTGGGTGGACTGGGTTCTTGTTGAGAGGGCAGTGGAACTGTAGGAGGTGGTATAGGGGTCCCGGGTTTTGACAAGCAGACTGCTTGGTGCGTCGGCTCTGCAGTGAAGGCTACTGGCCCCAGCGCTGCACTCAGTCGTCCCTGGAGGGCTGCGTATGCATGGCGGTCAACGGACACCTGCTGGGCTGAGCCCTCGTGTAGGTGGACGGACTCTCCCGGGTGGATGGACTCTGGACCAGCATCTACTTTCTTGTTCCTCTCCAGGAAAGATGAGACTATGTGGGCCTCCTCCAATTTCCACCGGGCATATCTCATCCGCCGCTGTTGCATCAGGTGTTCCGTGATGTACTCCCTTTCCTGCAGATCTTGCCGAGTCCGCTCCTCCAGGATCCGACATCGCTCGTCTGCGATTCTGTCCTCCTTGATCTGCTGTTCGACCTCCTGTAGAGCCAGGACCCTCTTCCTCTCATTTAGAGCGGCAACTTGGGTCCCCGACAGGGCTGTTGAGCGACCGCTGTGTTGGCTTCTCCCGCTGGATGCTCCCGAGCCGCCCGGTCCAGAAACTGCCCGGCTGGCAGCTCTGGATTGGTGAGCAGAACCTGCTCGGTTGGGCGCTCTGGAGTGGTGGACGGAGCCCGCCTGGCTCGACGCTCTGGAGTGGTGGGTGGAGCCTGCCTGGCTGCACGATGCAGCAGGCGGTTCCTCTGCGGGCTGGCCCGGTTCCAGCAAGGCTGCACTCAGCTGTTGTCGCCTCCGCTGGGGGTGAGGCAACCCTTCAACCAGCAAGGCGGGTTGTTGCCTTGTGGCATGGGCCTTGGGTGGGACGGTGGCTCCCTGGAGCGGCTTCATGGCCCTTTTGTCCGGCTCCGCTTGATCCTCCAATTTCTCTTCTTCCTCTTCATCCTCCAGCCTTCTGCCTTCCTCTCGGTCAGCCTGACCTGATGGATCCGACCTTCACCCTCCCACTTACCAACTTGGTCAAAGTGAAGCCTCTTACCCTCATCGGGCCTGACTACCCGTATTTCGTCACCCCGATTGAGCCAGTGGTGGCTGGGCCATTTTGTGGGCCTGTTGCTAACCACACATCCTTGGGCTGGGCAGTAAAAGTTCCAGCCCATCCACTCACCTACGGGAATGAGGTTCAATCACTAGGGACCTCTACCCAGTCAACTCGACCCAGTCCGAGAGCCGGACCACCTTCCCCCTCCAAACCATACGACCGAGGGGCAGCCCATTGGCCTGCCTCCCTTCCACCACCTAGTGAGGGCCCAGAGTCTTCATCTGCAAGATGCTATAGCATCCCTTCCATGCCGACAGATGCTTTCCCCAAGCCTGCAGAGTCCCAGACATGGGAAGAGGTGATCGCTGCTACATCTGAGACTGTTGACGGGGTGGCTTCCTCAACATCAATCAATCAGCTAGCATTGCGTACAACGATTGAGCCTTTGGATGAACTGGAATTTATCCAAATTCCGGGGTGGCTGTCAAAAGGCTCATGGAGAGTAACTCCCATCCAATCAAGCCTGAGTGAGTGGCAGCTTGTCCATTGGCCACGCACAGGTGTTGGAGGCTATAAGTGGACCTGTCCTGCACTCATTCCCCCATTCAAGCTGGGAAGATCACCACACCAGTGCTGTGTCTTGTTGTCCACCAAACCTCCAGCACCAACTCTCTCTTCCCCTCCAACTGTGTGCGTCCACTAACCAAACGTGAGTTAGGTGATCATGGACTGTATATTGTTTCTCCTATTACCAGCAGTTCTTTAAGTTGTTTATTTAAGGGTTTGTTTATCACCTCATCTGCATGGACTCACTGCACTGCCCATGTGCTTTGAGTCCATGCAGGAACAATGCAGGCCAAATAGATAAGGAAAGCATCAATCAATCATATATGAAACATACCTATAACTATAATATGTCAAATATATATATACACATGATGCCCAATTAGGCAGGCCAAACATTATACATTCCATGCAGTTTCCATAAACCAGTGGAAATAAACCACATAACAAGCAGTTGACTCAAAGCACATGGGCAGTGCAGTGAGTCCATGCAGATGAGGTGATAAACAAACCCTTAAATAAACAACTTAAAGAACTGCTGGTAATAGGAGAAACAATATACAGTCCATGATCACCTAACTCACGTTTGGTTAGTGGACGCACACAGTTGGAGGGGAAGAGAGAGTTGGTGCTGGAGGTTTGGTGGACAACAAGACACAGCACTGGTGTGGTGATCTTCCCAGCTTGAATGGGGGAATGAGTGCAGGACAGGTCCACTTATAGCCTCCAACACCTGTGCGTGGCCAATGGACAAGCTGCCACTCACTCAGGCTTGATTGGATGGGAGTTACTCTCCATGAGCCTTTTGACAACCCTCACTAAAAACGCCGGGACAACGCTCCACACGTCCCAAACTCTTCTCCCTTCTGGCTCCAAAACTGTGGAATGCACTTCCCATTGCAGTCAGAACTGCAGCATCACTCCCAATCTTCCGCCGTAGTCTGAAAACCCACCTTTTTAGACTCCATCATGGCCCATAGCACTTACCCTACCCCCTTAGATAGCATTTCTGTAGACTTAGATAGCATCTGATACAGACTTATAGCATGTTATGTAGACGGCACTATAATTGCATTGTATATAGTCATAGCACGCCATAGTACATATGTATAGCATAGTAGTATATATATATAGTTTATATGTATAGTCTCATAATATAGATATTCCACTGTTACTTTCTTAGCTTACGCATGTTTTATGATAAATGCTTTTGTGATGTATTCCCATGCTTTTGTTCTTGACTATTGTAAGTCGCTCTGGATTAAGAGCGTCTGCTAAATGCCTAAATTATAAATTGTAAATTGTCTAGAGTTTAAATGGACAGGTATCAGTCAACAGGCCCGTCTAGAGTTTAAATGGACAGGTATCAGTCAACAGGCCCGTCTAGAGTTTAAATGGACAGGTGTCAGTCAACAGACCCGTCTAGAGTTTAAATGGACAGGTGTCAGTCAACAGGCCCGTCTAGTTAACTGGTTGGTTAATGTCTCTCACCTTTCAGCTGGTGGTGATGACCTGGTTGTCTCTCATTGGTTAATGTCTCTACCTGGTTGTCTCTCATTGGTTAATGTCTCTACCTGGTTGTCTCTCATTGGTTAATGTCTCTACCTGGTTGTCTCTCATTGGTTAATGTCTCTACCTGGTTGTCTCTCATTGGTTAATGTCTCTACCTGGTTGTCTCTCATTGGTTAATGTCTCTACCTGGTTGTCTCTCATTGGTTAATGTCTCTCACCTTTCAGCTGGTGGTGATGACCTGGTTGTCTCTCATTGGTTAATGTCTCTACCTGGTTGTCTCTCATTGGTTAATGTCTCTACCTGGTTGTCTCTCATTGGTTAATGTCTCTACCTGGTTGTCTCTCATTGGTTAATGTCTCTACCTGGTTGTCTCTCATTGGTTAATGTCTCTACCTGGTTGTCTCTCATTGGTTAATGTCTCTACCTGGTTGTCTCTCATTGGTTAATGTCTCTCACCTTTCAGCTGGTGGTGGATGACCTGGTTGTCGTCTCGTTGGTTCTTCTTCCTCCTGCCGTGGCCTCCGATTGGCTCCCACATCAAGGCCAAAACGACCAATAGAAACTCTGCAAACCTCCACGCTGCCGCCATCTTGTCTTTGTGTCCAGCCTCTCTGCCTGAAAGAATGCAAAGGGTTAACGACATGTCATAGAACCCAAAGAATGAATAGTAAGTAAAACAACATGTCATAGAACCCAAAGAATGAATAGTAAGTAAAACGACATGTCATAGAACCCAAAGAATGAATAGTAAGTAAAACAACATGTCATAGAACCCAAAGAATGAATAGTGAGTAAAACAACATGTCATATAACCCAAAGAATGAATAGTGAGTAAAACAACATGTCATAGAACCCAAAGAATGAATAGTGAGTAAAACAACATGTCATAGAACCCAAAGAATGAATAGTAAGTAAAACAACATGTCATAGAACCCAAAGAATGAATAGTGAGTAAAACAACATGTCATAGAACCCAAAGAATGAATAGTGAGTAAAACAACATGTCATAGAACCCAAAGAATGAATAGTAAGTAAAACAACATGTCATAGAACCCAAAGAATGAATAGTGAGTAAAACAACATGTCATAGAACCCAAAGAATGAATAGTGAGTAAAACAACATGTCATAGAACCCAGAGAATGAATAGTGAGTAAAACGACATGTCATATAACCCAGAGAATGAATAGTGAGTAAAACGACATGTCATAGAACCCAAAGAATGAATAGTAAGTAAAACAACATGTCATATAACCCAGAGAATGAATAGTGAGTAAAACAACATGTCATAGAACCCAAAGAATGAATAGTGAGTAAAACAACATGTCATAGAACCCAAAGAATGAATAGTAAGTAAAACGACATGTCATAGAACCCAGAGAATGAATAGTGAGTAAAACGACATGTCATAGAACCCAAAGAATGAATAGTAAGTAAAACAACATGTCATAGAACCCAAAGAATGAATAGTGAGTAAAACGACATGTCATAGAACCCAAAGAATGAATAGTGAGTAAAACAACATGTCATAGAACCCAAAGAATGAATAGTAAGTAAAACAACATGTCATAGAACCCAAAGAATGAATAGTGAGTAAAACAACATGTCATAGAACCCAAAGAATGAATAGTGAGTAAAACGACATGTCATAGAACCCAAAGAATGAATAGTAAGTAAAACAACATGTCATAGAACCCAGAGAATGAATAGTGAGTAAAACAACATGTCATAGAACCCAAAGAATGAATAGTAAGTAAAACAACATGTCATATAACCCAAAGAATGAATAGTGAGTAAAACAACATGTCATAGAACCCAAAGAATGAATAGTAAGTAAAACAACATGTCATAGAACCCAAAGAATGAATAGTGAGTAAAAGCTTTTCAAAGCTTTTCATTTTAAGGCCCATTATTTATTCTCTCAGAACCAGGAACTCACAGAATTAGCCTCTCGGAACCGAAACTAAAGAGTATTTTGTTGTCGTTGGGTCAGATTTATAGTCCACAACACATTTCCATGCTGTTGGCAAAACAGCATGGAACAAAAAATACAATTCTTCCACATACTCTTAATTGTGTAGACTTTAACGGTTAAAGTCTACACAATTAGAGTATGTGGAAGAATTGTAATTTCAACGTCAGTTCTAAATGGGTTAAGTTAACCCATTTAGAACTGATGTTGATGTCTTTTTAAAATGTTTTTTTTTCTTCTGAAAAACCTCATGTTTCTGTATCAGTGGTTCTCAATATTTCATGTCAAGGACCCTGGAAATTATATGTAAAATATGCCTCCGCCCCCCCACAAGTTCATGAGCTATGATCTTGTAGATCTGCTATTTTTCAACAGCTAAAGCATAACATAATGCTTAAAACACCCCAAAAAAAACCAGATGTTTAACAGTAATTTAACTCTTGAGAGCTGTTCCTCTTTGACTTTTCATTGCAGCGAACACCGTCCTGGTCGACAACCGTCCCTAGAAATAAGGAATAACTACAGTAAAAGACGTGACTGGTGAAGGCCCACGCATACTCCACTTTCATGTGATGAGGTGACCACCAGAACTACAACATGACATCACTGAGCCGTGGTGGTAAGAGACTCACCCAAACACATCTCTGTTTTTACTAAAACTACAACATGACGTCACTGAGCCACGGTGGTAAGAGACTCACCGTTCACCCCAAACACACCTCTCTGTTTTTACTAAAACTACAACATGACGTCACTGAGCCGCGGTGGTAAGAGACTCACCGCTCAACCAAACTCTGTTTTTACTAAAACTACAACATGACGTCACTGAGCCGCGGTGGTAAGAGACTCACCGCTCACCCCAAACACACCTCTCTGTTTTACTAAAACTACAACATGACGTCACTGAGCCGCGGTGGTAAGAGACTCACCGCTCACCCAAACACATCTCTCTGTTTTTACTAAAACTACAACATGACGTCACTGAGCCGCGGTGGTAAGAGACTCACCGCTCACCCAAACACATCTCTCTGTTTTTACTAAAACTACAACATGACGTCACTGAGTACAACGGGTCCATTTGGTTCCATTTGTACACTCCCAGAGTTACAGAC
The DNA here is from genome assembly GCF_964188405.1 of Protomyctophum parallelum. Classification (NCBI taxonomy): domain Eukaryota; kingdom Metazoa; phylum Chordata; class Actinopteri; order Myctophiformes; family Myctophidae; genus Protomyctophum; species Protomyctophum parallelum. The sequence continues at coordinate 1,360,667 of NC_139697.1, forward strand.
CCATAAGGGTCCATTTGGTTCCAAACTATCATTTAGCTGGGGACCCCCTGAAACTGCCTCAAGGACCCCTGGGGGTCCCCGGACCCCACATTGGGAACCTAGTGATCTAGGGCAAAGTTCAAAATCTAGTTGTTGCCGTGACTTGAAGAGACCATTAACATTTTTCCCCAGCCAAAAAAAAAACTGGTCCATGTTTTCAGGTGCAAAAACACATGGACTATTTGACACTTTGACAAATATGTTGGCAGAGAATAGATTATGTACAATCCTTCTAGTTCTGCTACTGAAGCTGCTGGCTTCGACAAATTGGAAATATTTTTTTGAGGGGGGGGGGCAATATTTGAGTTATTATGTTTCCAGGCAACAAGCGTCGACCCGTGAACTTTTGGCACCGATGTGTGTTTGTGGGAGACACTTGTCTGTTCTTGTCTGCAGTGCTCTGCTGTAGGTCCTCTGAACAAACACCAGGGGGAGACAAAGGCTCAACACCTTTCCCTATAGTATGCAGTGCTTTCCAATTAAGGTTCCAAACCTTTTTCATATCAATTTATTTGGTATTTGAGCCGGCATGGATCACAATTCATGTTGACGACATTTAGCCTCTCATGATGAGTGATGTTAGTACCATGGGAAAGACAACAGGCAAACATTGATGACAACAATGTATAGACTTCTTGTAAATTGCAAATATGTTTAAAAATAACTTAATCAGACCAGTGTGTGTCCAGTGGAAACCTCGTATGAATCTGATCTCAGGTCAGAATGGGTTAATCAGACCAGTGTGTGTCCAGTGGAAACCTTGTATGAATCTGATCTCAGGTCAGAATGGGTTAATCAGACCAGTGTGTGTCCAGTGGAAACCTCGTATGAATCTGATCTCAGGTCAGAATGGGTTAATCAGACCAGTGTGTGTCCAGTGGAAACCTCGTATGAATCTGATCTCAGGTCAGAATGGGTTAACTTGTGAGCGTGAAAACGTGAAACCCAAATGGACCCTTCCGGGTCATTTTTACAATCTCAAGAGTTGAAAATCTATAAGGGGTCCATTTGGTTACCAACTCTCCATCATTTAGCTTCATGGGGACCACCTGGAACCCCCTCAAGGACCACTGGTGGTCCCCGGACCACCTGGAACCCCCTCAAGGACCACTGGTGGTCCCCGGACCACCTGGAACCCCCTCAAGGACCACTGGTGGTCCCCGGACCACATGGAACCCCCTCAAGGACCACTGGTGGTCCCCGGACCACCTGGAACCCCCTCAAGGACCACTGGTGGTCCCTGGACCACTGGAACCCCCTCAAGGACCACTGGTGGTCCCCGGACCACCTGGAACCCCCTCAAGGACCACTGGTGGTCCCCGGACCACATGGAACCCCCTCAAGGACCACTGGTGGTCCCCGGACCACCTGGAACCCCCTCAAGGACCACTGGTGGTCCCTGGACCACTGGTTGAAAACCACTGACTTATGGACTCTTAAAAAAAGCACATAAATTCTGAGACTTTGTAGATTCTGTATTAGCCCATTTAGAGCTGATGATGATTCTACAAAATGTCTTCTAAATCATGACAGTTTTCTGAAAAACCTCATGTTTCTATATCAGTGGTTCTCAAACTATTTAATGTTCTCAAAGGATCCCCAGAAATTACATGTATTTGACTCCCCATCTGAAAATATGTTGTTCCAGGGACCCCCCCTTAAAAGCTATGTGAGGTGACACAGATGGGTTCCCGTCCTGAATGCGTTAGATTGGTATACGTTAGTATGACATTGTGTGCATTGTGCGTACGGTAGGCCTACCTCTCTCTCACACACAGAACTCTTCTTCTGTCTGTCTTTAGTATACGATGTCCTCTTCTGATGGGATTCTGAAAACAACACGATGACAACCTGACGTTAGACCACTGGTTCCCAGAGTGCAGGGGTCCGGGGACCCCCAGGGGTCCTTGAGGGAGTTCCACTGTATACGTTTCTTTTCCCCTTTAGAAGTGTCTATTTGTACTTCTCTAAATGTTTTGATGAATTGAACAAGGTGGACCCTGTTGTAAACAAGTGTAGTGCTTTATGGTGTCGTCCACTCACAGCTAACGGTCTTTGTATTGAGTTTGTGCTTGAAATGTTCTGTAATTCTGCAAAACTGTTAATACATTTAATCAATCAATCAATTTGTACAAGAGTGTACAAATGGAACCAAAAGGACCTGTTATAGTATAACGGGTCCTTTTGGTTCTATTTGTACACTCTCAGAGTTAAATTAACATTGATTTTACAATATCACGCAACTTTCATTCAACTTTGACCCCTCTATAACACGGAACTATATGTTTTTTTTTTGTCCATTAGTCCATATATCACTACGCCCTACAAATAGTTCCATGTGATTGTGATAGAGGGGTTGACCGAGAGTTGTGCTATATATTTTAGAAATAGGTCAACAATACAAATGACGTTAGTTTTGTGGATTAATTTACTTTTAATGCGTGGCCCTCTGTGCCCCCCCCCCCCCCACACACACACACACACCCAAAATGACCGGAACTACTTAATATTTCACCAAAACCAGAGCAGAACTCCCACCACGGGACTCTATCGGGCAATAAATTAATACAGTTGCAACCACTATATTAATGGCAAGTATTTCATACCACTAAGTAAAAAAAAATCTGAACTATTATAAGTACAATTTTGAGGTATTTGTACTTCCCATTTCCAATAGGCCTGTATTGTATACTTTTATACTCAGATCCCGCAATATTGTACTTTTACTACATTTAAGTTACTCTGGAGATTTTGATTATTATCATAAAACTTTCAAAAAAAAAATATATATAAATATAAATATAATATAATATAAACATCTCTGCCCTTTTTGTAAATAGCCGATCTATACCTACAAGCATTAAGGCGAGTTTATAGTTTTAGATCTGCTATTTAAAAATAATGAAATAAAATAAATTAGATTTTTTTTATTATCTTTATAAAAACTTGTAAAATGACATATTCTGTATAATGAGTATATATACTTCCTATACTTCCTGTACTTTTTTTTTTTCTTTTTACACTTTTGATGCCAATCAACCTCCCACTTTGACATGCATCAGTCTACGGACCCCCATTTAATGGCATTTATATCTCTGGGACCCCCAATTAAATCAATGTTTATTTCACTTAATGTAGCTGGGGAGTGGGGACCCCCTGGACCTCCCTTATACTCAATTAAGTAGACTTATACATTTTGAATTCCAGACTTGTAGGCTGTACTCTAGTAACAGAGTATTTCTAGAGTATTGGTTGTTGATGTTTTGTAACAATAATATTAGTAAATAATTGTAGTAAAAGTACAATAGGCCTGTATTTGGATCTGAGATGTAGAGAAAAGTAGAAAGTAGAAAAAAGTATTGCACTGTATAGTCTACTCCTAAAGTAAAGAAATACCTAAATGTACTTTAGTTACATATTAAAACCATGCTGCTGATAAGCATGTTAATGAAATAGTCTCTCTTGATGACTTAGAGACTCTCTAAATGTACTTAGACTCTCTAAATGACTCTCTAAATGTACTTTAGTTACATATTAAAACCATGCTGCTGATACGCATGTTAATGAAATAGTCTCTCTTGATGTTTTGTGTCTGTATAGGCTGCACTGAGAGCTGACGGTAAAGTCTCAGTTAAAACAGCCTATTATATCTGTAAAGAAAAAACTAAAGCTAAAATATGTAGCCTGTAATCCAGTAAACTCGGTATCACATTATTGGCTCGCCGTTAAACATTAAACTATAAACATAGGCTGCGCGTATTAGCCGATAATCTAGACCTATAGTTGCAATTATCGTCATAAAAGTTACTGTTGCTATTAAACTTGCTATACAGTCTGGACGGCTATATTAGTTTATTTATTAATTATTACATCACAAGATATTAACAGATGATACATCGGTGAAAAGAACTGCAGTGTGTCTCGTATAACATCAATGAGATGCTCTCAACCGAAAATACAATAATTCACTTCAAACAATCAATCAATCAATACATCAGCTCTCTCAGACTCTCACCTCTCTTGTCAGAAAAAAGCACCAAAAAACGTCCTAATTCAGTCCGTTAATATCGTCGCTGCATTTGCATAATCCAGAGAGAGAGAGAGAGCTAGAGAGATAGAGAGAGAGAGTAGAGCAGTTTGTCTGTCGGTGGATTTTCATCAATGAATGAAAGACTCTGAAAAACACACGATCCATCCAGCCAGCCAGCCGGCCATATGCACGAACCTGCAGGCAGGCAGGAGCGCACACACACACACACACACACACACACACACACACACACACACACACACACACACACACACACACACACACACACACACACAGCAGAGCGCGCGCACCGGGCACCCACGCTAGAATGAATGGATGAATGAATGCATGAATGAAAGTGGACGTATCGTGCACATGTTTAGGTACCTCATGAGTGCTGCTTGTTCTGACCGCAGGGATGGAGGGAGGGAGGGAGGGAGGGAGGGAGGGAGGGAGGGAGGGAGGGAGGGAGGGAGGGAGGGAGGGATGGAGGGAGGGAGGGAGGGAGGGAGGGAGGGAGGGAGGGAGGGAGGGAGGGAGGGAGGGATGGAGGGAGGGAGGGAGGGAGGGAGGGAGGGAGGGAGGGAGGGAGGGATGGATGGAGGGATGGATGGATGGATGGAGGGAGGGAGGGAGGGAGGGAGGGAGGGAGGGAGGGATGGAGGGAGGGAGGGAGGGATGGATGGATGGAGGGATGGATGGATGGAGGGAGGGAGGGAGGGAGGGAGGGAGGGATGGAGGGAGGGAGGGAGGGAGGGAGGGAGGGAGGGAGGGAGGGAGGGAGGGAGGGAGGGAGGGAGGGAGGGAGGGAGGGAGGGAGGGAGGGAGGGAGGGAGGGAGGGAGGGAGGGATGGAGGGATGGAGGGAGGGAGGGAGGGAGGGAGGGAGGGAGGGAGGGAGGGAGGGAGGGAGGGAGGGAGGGAGGGAGGGATGGATGGAGGGATGGATGGATGGAGGGAGGGAGGGAGGGAGGGAGGGAGGGAGGGAGGGAGGGATGGAGGGAGGGAGGGAGGGAGGGAGGGAGGGAGGGAGGGAGGGAGGGAGGGAGGGAGGGAGGGAGGGAGGGAGGGAGGGAGGGAGGGAGGGAGGGAGGGAGGGAGGGATGGAGGGAGGGAGGGAGGGAGGGAGGGAGGGAGGGAGGGAGGGAGGGATGGATGGATGGATGGATGGATGGATGGATGGATGGGTGGAGGGATGGATGGATGGATGGATGGAGGGAGGGAGGGAGGGAGGGATTTGCACCACGTTTTCACGATTTTTCAAAAATAGCACACCTACTGGTGCCGTGCTACGAGCTTGTAGATCTGCTATTTTTTTCAACAGCTAAAGTTAAAAAAAATAATTCTAGTGGTCAAACGCTCGACACAGTTGCGTTCCTCAGGTGTTTGATTGATTGATTGAAATATTTATTAACAGTTTGCAGAATTACAGTACATTTCAAGCACAAACTCAATACAAAGACTGTTAACTGTGAGTGGACGACCCAATTAAGCATTACACTTAGAGGGTCCACCATGTTCAATTCATCAAAACATTTAGAGACGTACAAATAGACACTTCTATGTAGTTAAAGAACAGAACAGGAATTCATCATAAAGGAGGTAAAAAGGGAAAAGAAACATATACAGTGAGGGGAAAAAGGGGGGGCGGGGGGCGGTGGGGGGGATTCAGATTTTACAGAGGCCAGTTTCGAATTGCAGCCGTCCGTAGGTGCCCTTTGAGAGCGGTTTTGAAGGAGTCAAGGGATTCACATGTCTTAATGACTGTTGGTAGGGTGTTCCACAATTTGGTGGCATAAGAGCGAAAATAATTTAGTCCCTTGTTTGTGCCGAATCTGGGTTGTACATGGTTTGTTGCACTCCCTCTGGTGTTGTGGGTGTGGACTTCGTTTACATTAAGGAAGTATTTAGACAGGTACATGGGTATCTTAGTGAAGTATTTAGACAGGTACATGGGTATCTTAGTGAAGTATTTAGACAGGTACATGGGTATCTTAGTGAAGTATTTAGACAGGTACATGGGTATCTTAGTGAAGTATTTAGACAGGTACATGGGTATCTTAGTGAAGTATTTAGACAGGTACATGGGTATCTTAGTGAAGTATTTAGACAGGTACATGGGTATCTTAGTGAAGTATTTAGACAGGTACATGGGTATCTTGGTGGTGTATCGAATCTTGTGGACCAGACCCATTGCAAGATGCTGTACTCTGTCGTCGACCCTAAGCCATCCCAGCCTGTCAAAGTGGGCAGGGGTGAGGTGGGTTCGGGGGGTGAGGCCAAGTAGGAGCCTGACCAGTTTGTTTTGGGAGGTCTGGAGCCTTGTTTTAAGGGCCTTTGAGGTGCTGTGGTACCAAGAGGTGGATGCATAGTCAAAGAAACCTTGTACGAGGGCTCCTGTTAAGGTCTTCAAGGTGTTTTTGTTGACCAGTGAGGAGATCCTGTAAAGGAATCTTGTTCTTTGATTGACTTTTTTGATTACGTTGGTCGCCATTTTATCACCGGAAAGATTGGCCTCCAGGATGGAACTGTTACTGCAATCTGTCGGTGAGCACATATAACACAGTTGAAACACAATAATGAGACAGACACAATTCAGAGTTTCAGAGTATTGGAATAGAATCTATTCGAATACGGAGTAGCCGTGAAGCGTTACAATGGAACACCACACACTGACTCAACACATCTCAGTCAGACTTCAGCTTAAGTACATTATTACCCCCCCCAGGGGTAGGTGCCAATGAGAGACCCCTCCACACAAGTCACAGGCCAAATGTCAGTGGGAACAGAAAACAGCTTCTCATGGCTTGGTTTATGACGTCCTTAAATATACAACTCAGGTATCCCACATTTCTTTGACAGAACCTAGGTAGGTAATTTGATCTTTTCGTGTGATAATATTGTCACCCACTCTAACCAAGAAGCCGTCTGCCTTGCTGAGATTACTGAATGGCCACGTTCCATTCTGCGTCCACTGTACTGTACTGTACTGTACTGTACTGTATATCTGTACTGTATATCTGCACACTGTAGGCCATGTAAGACGTCAGTATGAAATAGATCCGTTTGCCACTTTCCATATTTCACACAGACAGCCTCAATAAGGCCTGCCTCGTAAATCAAACATGCAGGTCGCTCTCTGAGGTCTTATACCGCCTGGCCTGCAGGCCTCTCTACTGCAGGCCTCTCTGCTGCAGGCCTCTCTGCTGCAGGTCTCTCTCTGAGAGACCACCTGGCCTGCAGGCCTCTTTGCTGCAGGCCTCTCTCTGAGAAACGTTAACTCCATAGACACACCTGGGGGTCTATTAGAGTAATGTTAACTCCATACTAAACACCTGGGGGTCTATTAGAGTAATGTTAACTCCATACTAAACACCTGGGGGTCTATTAGAGTAATGTTAACTCCATACTAAACACCTGGGGGTCTATTAGAGTAATGTTAACTCCATACTAAACACCTGGGGGTCTATTAGAGTAATGTTAACTCCATACTAAACACCTGGGGGTCTATTAGAGTAATGTTAACTCCATACTAAACACCTGGGGGTCTATTAGAGTAATGTTAACTCCATACTAAACACCTGGGGGTCTATTAGAGTAATGTTAACTCCATACAGAACACCTGGGGGTCTGTTAGAGTAATGTTAACTCCATACTAAACACCATGGGGGTCTATTAGAGTAATGTTAACTCCATACTAAACACCTGGGGGTCTATTAGAGTAATGTTAACTCCATACTAAACACCTGGGGGTCTATTAGAGTAATGTTAACTCCATACAGAACACCTGGGGGTCTGTTAGAGTAATGTTAACTCCATACTAAACACCATGGGGGTCTATTAGAGTAATGTTAACTCCATACTAAACACCTGGGGGTCTATTAGAGTAATGTTAACTCCATACTAAACACCTGGGGGTCTATTAGAGTAATGTTAACTCCATACTAAACACCTGGGGGTCTATTAGAGTAATGTTAACTCCATACTAAACACCTGGGGGTCTATTAGAGTAATGTTAACTCCATACTAAACACCTGGGGGTCTATTAGAGTAATGTTAACTCCATACTAAACACCTGGGGGTCTATTAGAGTAATGTTAACTCCATACTAAACACCTGGGGGTCTATTAGAGTAATGTTAACTCCATACTAAACACCTGGGGGTCTATTAGAGTAATGTTAACTCCATACTAAACACCTGGGGGTCTGTTAGAGTAATGTTAACTCTATACTAAACACCTGGGGGTCTATTAGAGTAATGTTAACTCCATACTAAACACCTGGGGGTCTATTAGAGTAATGTTAACTACATACTAAACACCTGGGGGTCTATTAGAGTAATGTTAACTCCATACAGAACACCTGGGGGTCTATTAGAGTAATGTTAACTCCATACTAAACACCTGGGGGTCTATTAGAGTAATGTTAACTCCATACTAAACACCTGGGGGTCTATTAGAGTAATGGTAACTCCATACAGAACACCTGGGGGTCTATTAGAGTAATGTTAACTCCATACTAAACACATGGGGGTCTATTAGAGTAATGCTAACTCCATACTAAACACCTGGGGGTCTATTAGAGTAATGTTAACTCCATACTAAACACATGGGGGTCTATTAGAGTAATGTTAACTCCATACTAAACACCTGGGGGTCTATTAGAGTAATGTTAACTCCATAGACACATACAGAACACATGGGGGTCTATTAGAGTAATGCTAACTCCATAGACACATACAGAACACATGGGGGTCTATTAGAGTCATGTTAACTCCATACTAAACACCTGGGGGTCTATTAGAGTCATGTTAACTCCATACTAAACACCTGGGGGTCTATTAGAGTAATGTTAACTCCATACTAAACACCTGGGGGTCTATTAGAGTAATGTTAACTCCATACTAAACACCTGGGGGTCTATTAGAGTAATGTTAACTCCATACTAAACACCTGGGGGTCTATTAGAGTAATGTTAACTCCATACTAAACACCTGGGGGTCTATTAGAGTAATGTTAACTCCATACTAAACACCTGGGGGTCTATTAGAGTAATGTTAACTCCATACTAAACACTTGGGGGTCTATTAGAGTAATGTTAACTCCATACAGAACACCTGGGGGTCTATTAGAGTAATGTTAACTCCATACTAAACACCTGGGGGTCTATTAGAGTAATGTTAACTCCATACTAAACACCTGGGGGTCTATTAGAGTAATGTTAACTCCATACAGAACACCTGGGGGTCTATTAGAGTAATGTTAACTCCATACTAAACACCTGGGGGTCTATTAGAGTAATGTTAACTCCATAGACACATACTAAACACCTGGGGGTCTATTAGAGTAATGTTAACTCCATACTAAACACTTGGGGGTCTATTAGAGTAATGTTAACTCCATACTAAACACCTGGGGGTCTATTAGAGTAATGTTAACTCCATACTAAACACCTGGGGGTCTATTAGAGTAATGTTAACTCCATACTAAACACTTGGGGGTCTATTAGAGTAATGTTAACTCCATACTAAACACCTGGGGGTCTATTAGAGTAATGTTAACTCCATACTAAACACCTGGGGGTCTATTAGAGTAATGTTAACTCCATACTAAACACCTGGGGGTCTATTAGAGTAATGTTAACTCCATACAGAACAACTGGGGGTCTATTAGAGTAATGTTAACTCCATACTAAACACCTGGGGGTCTATTAGAGTAATGTTAACTCCATACTAAACACTTGGGGGTCTATTAGAGTAATGTTAACTCCATACTAAACACCTGGGGGTCTATTAGAGTAATGTTAACTCCATACTAAACACCTGGGGGTCTATTAGAGTAATGTTAACTCCATACTAAACACCTGGGGGTCTATTAGAGTAATGTTAACTCCATACTAAACACCTGGGGGTCTATTAGAGTAATGTTAACTCCATACTAAACACCTGGGGGTCTGTTAGAGTAATGTTAACTCTATACTAAACACCTGGGGGTCTAT
>NC_139697.1:1375731-1415731 GCF_964188405.1 Protomyctophum parallelum
CCTGGCTCTGGGACAACACTCCACGCCTCAGAGACAAGACCCTGGCTCTGGGACAACACTCCACACCTCAGAGTCAAGACCCTGGCTCTAAGAGACCCTGGCTCTGGGACAACACTCCAGGCCTCAGAGTCAAGACCCTGACTCTGAGACAACACTCCACGCTTCAGAGTCAAGACCCTGGCTCTAAGAGACCCTGGCTCTGGGACAACACTCCACACCTCACAGTCAAGACCCTGGCTCTGGGACAACACTCCACACCTCACAGTCAAGACCCTGGCTCTGGGACAACACTCCACACCTCACAGTCAAGACCCTGGCTCTGGGACAACACTCCACGCCTCAGAGTCAAGACCCTGGCTCTGGGACAACACTCCACGCCTCAGAGTCAAGACCCTGACTCTGGGACAACACTCCACACCTCACAGACAAGACCCTGGCTCTGGGACAACACTCCAGGCCTCAGAGTCAAGACCCTGGCTCTGGGACAACACTCCACACCTCACAGTCAAGACCCTGACTCTGGGACAACACTCCACACCTCACAGACAAGACCCTGGCTCTGGGACAACACTCCACACCTCAGAGTCAAGACCCTGGCTCTGGGACAACACTCCACACCTCACAGTCAAGACCCTGGCTCTGGGACAACCCTCCAGGCCTCAGAGTCAAGACCCTGACTCTGGGACAACACTCCACACCTCAGAGTCAAGACCCTGGCTCTGGGACAACACTCCACGCCTCAGAGTCAAGACCCTGGCTCTAAGAGACCCTGGCTCTAAGGACAACACTCCACACCTCAGAGTCAAGACCCTGGCTCTGGGACAACACTCCACACCTCAGAGTCAAGACCCTGACTCTGGGACAACACTCCACGCTTCAGAGTCAAGACCCTGGCTCTAAGGACAACACTCCACACCTCAGAGTCAAGACCCTGACTCTGGGACAACACTCCACACCTCAGAGTCAAGACCCTGGCTCTGGGACAACACTCCACGCCTCAGAGTCAAGACCCTGGCTCTGGGACAACACTCCACGCCTCAGAGTCAAGAGCCTGGTCTAGGACAACACTCACTGAGCAATAGACGGCTATTAGACATCCGTCTAAAACCCATAGACGGCTATTATTACTCCTAACTAACCTCACAGAGACAGCTTCAAAAGTATTAGTAAAGTATCAGTACAGTATCAGTACAGTATACAGCTTCAGGGCGTACTGTGGATATAATATAATAATATATTAACCTTCCATCCATTAGTTAAACATGTCATGATGTGACATCAGGAAAACTCCCTGTGGCACTTTGTGCTGCTCTCTCTCTCTCTCTCTCTCTCTCTCTCTCTCTCTCTCTCTCTCTCTCTCTCTCTCTCTCTCTCTCTCTCTCTCTCTCTCTCTCTCTCTCTCTCTCTCTCTGTCTCTCTCTCTTCAGGTGAGACCCTGTGTGTCCCTCCAGGCATGCAGGGGTTAACCTCTAGACATGTTGATACTCACATTGGAAGAGAGGGCAGGGTTGAGGTCCTTGAAGGACCGTAGAGAGATAAACTAACAGGTTGAGGTCCTTGAAGGACCGTAGAGATAAACTAACAGGTTGAGGTCCTTGAAGGACCGTAGAGATAAACTAACAGGTTGAGGTCCTTGAAGGACCGTAGAGAGATAAACTAACAGGTTGAGGTCCTTGAAGGACAGTAGAGATAAACTAACAGGTTGAGGTCCTTGAAGGACCATAGAGATAAACTAACAGGTTGAGGTCCTTGAAGGACCATAGAGATAAACTAACAGGTTGAGGTCCTTGAAGGACCATAGAGATAAACTAACAGGTTGAGGTCCTTGAAGGACAGTAGAGATAAACTAACAGGTTGAGGTCCTTGAAGGACAGTAGAGATAAACTAACAGGTTGAGGTCCTTGAAGGACCGTAGAGAGATAAACTAACAGGTTGAGGTCCTTGAAGGACCGTAGAGAGATAAACTAACAGGTTGAGGTCCTTGAAGGACCGTAGAGATAAACTAACAGGTTGAGGTCCTTGAAGGACCATAGAGATAAACTAACAGGTTGAGGTCCTTGAAGGACCATAGAGATAAACTAACAGGTTGAGGTCCTTGAAGGACAGGGATATTTGCATGCTGAAAATAGCCGATCTACAAGCTCACAACGTGTCACAGCGCGACGCGTTGTGAGCTTGTAGATCGGCTATTTTCAGCAAGTGTAAAAACAGTCATTACGGCGGCATCAAGGCCCGCCAAGATATATTTTAGTCGACTAAATCACCTGTAGATTTAGTCGACTAAAATCTTATGACATTTAGTCGACTAAAACTAGACTAACAATAAAACATTCCAGGTGACTAAAATGTGACTAAAACTAAATGAAAACTATTCAAAAGACAAAGACTAAAACTAAAATAGAAATTTGATGCCAAAAACAACACTGATAACTAAGACTAAATATACTGACAATTTCGTCAACAAATAAAACTAAAGACTAAAATGTTAGGAAGGGACTCTAGTGGACAAGAGATCCAGTATCAAGTCATTTTACACTTGGTTTAATGGCATGCTGAAAATAGCAGATCTACAAGCTCACACTATATAACGCTCATGTCGTTATTGTAGGCCTATATCTAATTCCCTGCTCTTAATGTTTAATGGATAAATGGATAAATATGTAGCGGGGCCGAACACACCCGAAACAAAGTGTCGGCGAAAAAACCGGAACCACCGAACAGGAACTACCGTGTTTTTGTTTTAGGTGGTGGTGGGGGGGGAGGGGGGGGGGGGGGGGGGGGGGGGGCAGACCGAATCCTATACGGGTCAGTTTGGAACAAATAGCAAACTACAAAAAAAGTGGAATTACATCAGGTTTAAAAGATCCTTTGTGCCGACATCAACTAAAATGTTTGACCGAGGCTCTGAAACAGCAGTGACTGTGAGAGGTTAGATTATATATATATATATATATTGAAATGTTATTTCCTTTAGAGGATATAGCCCCTTGAGATGTATCATCTGGTTTTAGAGGGGGTCCTCGGGCACAACACAACGGAATACAGTACATAATATACAAAACAATACATTAAACATGTCGACACAGAACAATACATTAAACATGTCGACACAGAACAATACACTTACAACATCAACAAAACATACACTGTAAATCCCTGGAACATGTGACGCGTTTAAACCTAAACACCATGTGTGTAATAATAAAATGCCAAATGTTTATGAATGGTCATAAAATACAGTAGAACACGAGTTCACTCAAACACCTCACGAGAACACCTAGTGTTCAAATTCTAAACACCTATAATATGACTGACTTTGACTGTAAAAACTAAACACGTTTATGTGTTTAAAAAGTGTTCTTCTGTTTATAATCTAAACACTGTGACACGTTTAAAAAGTGTTACAGGGATTAAACATGTTCTTCTGTTTATAATCTAAACACTGTGACACGTTTAAAAAGTGTTACAGGCGATTAAACATGTTCTTCTGTTTATAATCTAAACACTGTGACACGTTTAAAAAGTGTTACAGGCGATTAAACATGTTCTTCTGTTTATAATCTAAACACTGTGACACGTTTAAAAAGTGTTACAGGCGATTAAACATGTTCTTCTGTTTGTAATCTAAACACTGTGACACGTTTAAAAAGTGTTACAGGCGATTAAACATGTTCTTCTGTTTATAATCTAAACACTGTGACACGTTTAAAAAGTGTTACAGGCGATTAAACATGTTCTTCTGTTTATAATCTAAACACTGTGACACGTTTAAAAAGTGTTACAGGGATTAAACATGTTCTTCTGTTTATAATCTAAACACTGTGACACGTTTAAAAAGTGTTACAGGCGATTAAACATGTTCTTCTGTTTATAATCTAAACACTGTGACACGTTTAAAAAGTGTTACAGGCGATTAAACATGTTCTTCTGTTTATAATCTAAACACTGTGACACGTTTAAAAAGTGTTACAGGGATTAAACATGTTCTTCTGTTTATAATCTAAACACTGTGACACGTTTAAAAAGTGTTACAGGCGATTAAACATGTTCTTCTGTTTATAATCTAAACACTTTGACACGTTTAAAAAGTGTTAGAGGGATTAAACATGTTCTTCTGTTTATAATCTAAACACTGTGACACGTTTAAAAAGTGTTACAGGGATTAAACATGTTCTTCTGTTTATAATCTAAACACCGTGACACGTTTAGAAAGTGTTACAAATATGTGTTTAAAACCGTTTATAACCCAAATGCTTGGGTTTAGTCATGACCTCCTTTCCACCGGTTAACTTGTTTTAGGTTCTTTGGATAATTGGTGGGAAAAACTAGACCTATTTATATTAAATTGTTTATAGGATCAATACAAGTAAATTATTACATGATAACCCTTCCACAGTAGTAGCTTTTTCATATTTTCCTACATAATGCCTCTTTTTCATATTTAAAACTGTAAAAATTTGTAATGCTTTGTGTAAGTACCCAATTGGGGAAGTTTGATGGTGATAACACTCTAATATAGGTATGGTTTTGCTCCACTCAATTCATAATTAATGTCTCATAAAATAACTGAACCGCTTCCCTTTGGGAAACGTGTGCACTGCAATGGGGTAATGTTGTGTTCCTGTTCTGTTGTGTATATTTATGTTTTGTTTGTCACTGATGTGTTGTGTGTATCTCTGTGCGTGTGTGTGTGTGTGTGTGTGTGTGTGTGTGTGTGTGTGTGTGTGTGTGTGTGTGTGTGTGTGTGTGTGTGTGTGTCTGTGTGCCTGTGTGTGTGTGTGTCTGTGTCTGTGTCTGTGTCTGTGTGTCTGTGTGTCTGTGTGTCTGTGTGTCTGTGTGTCTGTGTGTCTGTGTATCTGCAGCAGGGGTGGAAGACCAAGGAAAATGTCTCTTATGGACAATAAAGTTTACCTTGACCGTGACCTTGACCAGGCTTTCCTCCGAGGTGGGAAGTCTGTCGACGCGAGGTGAGGGTTAGGGTTAAATGGACAGGTATGACGGGGTTAAATGGACAGGTATGACGGGGTTGATGTGGTTAAATGGACAGGTATGCTGGGGTTGATGTGGTTAAATGGACAGGTATGATGGGGTTGATGTGGTTAAATGGACAGGTATGATGGGGTTGATGTGGTTAAATGGACAGGTATGCTGGGGTTGATGTGGTTAAATGGACAGGTATGATGGGGTTGATGTGGTTAAATGGACAGGTATGCTGGGGTTGATGTGGTTAAATGGACAGGTATGATGGGGTTGATGTGGTTAAATGGACAGGTATGCTGGGGTTGATGTGGTTGATGTGGTTAAATGGACAGGTATGCTGGGGTTGATGTGGTTTAATGGACAGGTATGCTGGGGTTCATGTGGTTAAATGGACAGGTATGCTGGGGTTCATGTGGTTACGACAGGCCATCCACTCAGCCCTGCAAGCTGCACTTTATGCTGTGGTCATCTCAGGGTTAACAAGCATGCAGCGCCAAGTCATAAAATACATTTTTTTTTAAAACAAACCAAAACAGAGTGAAAAGAAAACATAATATTGGGCTTTTAGGTCATTCAACAGAAAATGCACACTTATAAATGTTTAACAATTTCATGATACTTAAAAACATACTGGCAGTATTTTAAACATGAACCACTCGAGAAAAACAACATCCCCAAAACATGGTCTTTTTCACGTCAAGGACCCCCAAATTGACACTAATGAGCCCCGCGGACCCCCATTTGAAAAACATATGCCAGGGACCCCCCCCCCATATGAGAAGACCCCCAGGGACCCCCATTTAAAAAACATATGCCAGGGACCCCCATGAGAGGATCTGTACGGCTCTAGCAGTGATTCTCGACCCGTTTAATTCCAAGGACCGCCAGTTTGACATGCATTTAGTCTACCCCATTCAATGACATGTCTATCTCTGAGACCCCACTTTATAATTATTGTAAAATCAATGTTACTTTAACTCTGAGAGTGTTATTTTAACTCTGAGAGTGTAAGAAAAAATAAAGGGAAGCTCCGCACACTCAGATCTGCGCACAATTCATTTATTTGGCAAGCTTTCGGTCTATACCAGGGGTCTGCAACTGGCTCCCTGTAGCATTAAAAGTAGCAATACATTATTTTTCATTTATGGTTTCTGTAGGAGGCCAAACGTGACAAGCATTCTTAATATTTATTCTACACATTTTTACAAAATTGGAAAACTTAACTAAACTAAAATGTGCGTCATAGCATGCGACACACTCAGTGCCGTGCCAGCCAGGTGTCTATTATAAACAAACCGAAACCGGTGGGTGTGTGAGGCTGCTGCCTGCTACGCTATGGCTTCTACAGGGAGAGAAATAAAGATAGCCGACGAAAAACAGAGGATTTAACAGTTCGTGGACAGAGGCTTTTGCCTTCACAGCCAATGCAGATTGACTGCCTGTATGTTTAATCTGCAGTGAGAAGCTATCAAACAACAAAAAAAGTAACGTTGAAAGACATTTCCAGGGAAAGCATGCTAAATTATGCTAGTTTCGTTGCAACCCGGGAGATAATAAAGCTTGGCAAGCTGCATTATAATGTGTAATTTTCTTTGCAGCTCCAGATAGATTTTGAATTTATTTTTGGTCGAAAATGGCTCTTTCAACATCTTGGGTTGCCGACCCCTGGTCTATACTGACCTCCTTCAGGCATCAGGCAACTCTGAGAGTGTACAAATGGAATCCACACACTCTGAGAGTTACAGACCCATCAAGGGTCCATTTGGTTACAAACTATCATTTAGCTGCACGGGGACCCCCTGGATCTCCCTCAGGGACCCCTGGGGGTCCCCGGACCCCACTTTGGGAACCCCTGAACTAGACATCCCCAAACCTAACCTATAGCGGTCAGGTTCCTGCTATAGGCCTTACCTCTGAACCCCTGAACCAGACATCCCCAAACCTAACCTATAGCGGTCAGGTTCCTGCTATAGGCCTTACCTCTGAACCCCTGAACTAGACACCCCCAAACCTAACCTATAGCGGTCAGGTTTCTGCTATAGGCCTTACCTCTGAACCCCTGAACCAGACATCCCCAAACCTAACCTATAGCGGTCAGGTTTCTGCTATAGGCCTTACCTCTGAACCCCTGAACTAGACATCCCCAAACCTAACCTATAGCGGTCAGGTTTCTGCTATAGGCCTTACCTCTGAACCCCTGAACTAGACATCCCCAAACCTAACCTATAGCGGTCAGGTTCCTGCTATAGGCCTTACCTCTGACTCCTCTGACTCTAATCTTCCATACAGTAAGTTCCAGATTCATATCCAGGCAGTGATGTTAATCTGGCCATTAACCCATTTTGGGCGGGGGACCCATTTTGGTGTTAGCATCACGTTATGCTTTAGCTATTGAAAAATAGCAGATCTACAAGCTCATAGCGCGCCACAAGCTTGTAGGTCTGCTATTTTTGAAAAAATCGAAGAACGACTGACATTGAAGACATTTTTAGAATCTGATCTCAGGTCAGAATGGATGTAGAAGACATTTTTTAGAATCTGATCTCAGGTCAGAATGGAAAACTGTCAGGATGTAGAAGACATTTTTAGAATCTGATCTCAGGTCAGAATGGGTTAAGTGGTTAATAATATCATGTTTGGCACACAGAGGAATGGAACATTGCCTCACTGTAATACATGTACGTACAGTAATACTATACATGCCAGGAGGGGAAATATTAATATGAAATACAACCACTTTCTTTGACATAATGTTTGGCAACCACTGATGTGCAGTGGCAGCTCTGGACTGACTGACTGACTGACTGACTGACTGACTGGCTGGCTGGCTGGCTGGCTGGCTGGCTGGCTGGATGGCTGGCTGGCTGGCTGGCTGGCTGGCTGGCTGGCTGGCTGGCTGGCTGGCTGACTGGCTGACTGGCTGGCTGGCTGGCTGGCTGGCTGGCTGGCTGACTGACTGACTGGCTGACTGACTGACTGACTGACTGCAGCAGATGTTAGGTGTGAACTTGCTACAACATGGTAGCTCCACAGCTCCAGGCTGTTAGAAAAGGTACTTTTACTTGGATATACTTTAAGTATATTTTGATGCCTTTTGTACATTTTTGGAATACATTTTCTTAAAGACTTCTTCCACTACACTCTCCCTCCCTCCCTCTCTCTCTCTCCCTCTCCCTCTCTCTCTCACTCCCCCCCCCCCTCTCTCTCTCTCTCTCTCCCACTGGGCAGCACACCTAAACCTAACCTTAACCCTCACCCTAAACCTAACCTCCCACGGGGCAGCACACCTAAACCTAACCTTAACCCTCACCCTAAACCTAACCTCCCACGGGGCAGCACACCTAAACCTAACCTTAACCCTCACCCTAAACCTAACCTTAACCCATGTCTAACCAATGACTATAGTCTAAACTAAGTATGCCCCCCCCCCCCCCCGTGGGACAAGAAATTATCTCTCAATCTCATCTCATCTCACAACCTTGAAGCTGAAACATCGTCTGCCAACAGAAAGCATATACAGTTATTACTCATCAGGTCCACACACGCACGGACGCACACACACACACACATGCACACACACACACACACACACACACCCTCACACACACACACACACACACACACACACACACACACACACACACACACACACACACACACACACACACACACACACACACACACAGTACATACATACAAAGCCCATAAAACACAGTTTTACAGCCACGCCCCCTTGATGGCCTTTTTACGAGAGTACCTTGTGAAGTGGCAGCGATCCACCCGCCCACTCATCAATCAATCAATCAACCAATCAATCAATCAATCAATCAATCAATCAATCAACCCCGCCCACACGGTGAGGTGGTTGGAAAGGAGAATCATAAACGCTGACGTCTAAATCACCTTTTCATGTCAAGAACCCCCACATTGACACTAATCAGCCCCGCGTTCCCCCATTTATAAACATAATGCCAGGGACTCTCAACCCGTTTAATTTCAAGGACCCCCAGTTTGAAATGCATTAGTCTACGGACCCCCCCCCCCCCCCCCCCCCCCCAGAGTTAGTGTCAAAGTGTCCTTGAGCAAGACTCTGAACCCCTGATTGCTCCCGGTGTGCAGGTTGGTGCCTTGAATGCTTTCCTCGGCCATCTGTGTGTGTGTGTGTGTGTGTGTGTGTGTGTGTGTGTGTGTGTGTGTGTGTGTGTGTGTGTGTGTGTGTGTGTGTGTGTGTGTGTGTGTGTGTGTGTGTGTGTGTGTGTGTGTGTGTGTGTGTGTGAGAGAGTGAGTGAATGGGTGAATGCAATGCACAATCTATGTTAACTGGCATATAACCGCATCAAGCTACTGAATTGGAGCAGTTATCAATCATACCAAAATATAAACTAGAGACATGTAGGAATACAAAAATACAAAACCCTTAGGCCTTATTGGTACCAAAACCTGTCTCTGCCCATGGACTAATAATGTATGTAGGTTCACTAGGCTGGCTGTTATCTGCACATTTCAAAGTGACAATGAATGCATTGACTTTTAACGATGCTGTGGAAACGTGTGTTGACCCTTTACGACCAGCAGAGGGCGGTGTTTCTGTAGATTTCCTGACATTAACAGGTTCTAAATAGTTGTGTGAGCTCTCTGACTGACTGAGGATGAGACAGAAGCTTCTATCTCACAGCCGGGGAGCCATTATTCATATCATATTATAGAGAGATCTCTATGTATTGTCCCATTATTATTATTATTATTATTATTATTATTATTATTATTATTAGCATTTCTTACACGGCTTGGTCGAATGCTTGGTTCTGCAGAGACCGCCAAACGACATAATTCTCTTTTTGAGGGGTGACTAACCGCTCCGTTACATTACATTACATTACATTACTCTACTGTTCGCCGTGAAATCTGAATCCCCCCCCCCCCACCGCCCCCCCCCCTTTCCCCTCACTGTATATGTTTAATTTCTTTTCCCTTTTTGCTTCCTTTATGATGAATTCCTGTTCTGTTCTTTGTCTATATAGAAGTGTCTATTTGTACGTCTCTATAATATGTTTTGATGAATTGAACAATGTGGACCCTGTTGTAAACAAGTGTAATGCTTAATTGGGTCGTCCACTCACAGTTGACAGTCTTTGTATTGAGTTTGTGCTTGAAATGTACTGTAATTCTGCAAACTAGTTAATAAATATTTCAATCAATCAATCAATCAATCAATCACATCTGCAATGTATGAACGAATGAACCATATTGTAAAGCGCTTTGAGCACTTGGAAAGGCACTATAAAAATGCAATTCATTATAATGTATGTATGTCTGTGTCAGTGTCTGATTGATTGATTGAAATCTTTATTAACAGTTTGTAGAATTTACAGTACATTTTAAGCACAAACTCAATACAAAGACTGTCAACTGTGAGTGGACGACCCACTTAAGCATTACACTTGTTTACAACAGGGTCCACATTGTTCAATTCATCCAAATCTGTGTCTTTCTATCCCGGTCTGTCCCTGTGTCCCTGTCCCCTGTGTCTGTCCCTGTGTCTGTGTCTGTCCCTGTGTCTGTCCCTGTGTCTGTCCCTGTGTCTGTCCCTGTATCTGTGTCTGTCCCTGTGTCTGTCCCTGTATCTGTCCCTGTATCTGTGTCTGTCCCTGTATCTGTGTCTGTCCCTGTGTCTGTCCCTGTATCTGTCCCTGTATCTGTGTCTGTCCCTGTATCTGTGTCTGTCCCTGTGTCTGTCCCTGTGTCTGTCCCTGTGTCTGTCCCTGTGTCTGTCCCTGTGTCTGTGTCTGTATCTGTGTCTGTCCCTGTATCTGTGTCTGTCCCTGTATCTGTGTCTGTCCCTGTATCTGTCCCTGTATCTGTGTCTGTCCCTGTATCTGTGTCTGTCCCTGTGTCTGTCCCTGTCCCTGTATCTGTCCCTGTATCTGTGTCTGTCCCTGTGTCTGTCCCTGTATCTGTGTCTGTCCCTGTCCCTGTGTCTGTCCCTGTATCTGTGTCTGTCCCTGTATCTGTCCCTGTGTCTGTCCCTGTATCTGTGTCTGTCCCTGTATCTGTCCCTGTGTCTGTCCCTGTGTCTGTCCCTGTATCTGTCCCTGTCCCTGTATCTGTCCCTGTCCCTGTGTCTGTCCCTGTATCTGTGTCTGTCCCTGTATCTGTGTCTGTCCCTGTGTCTGTCCCTGTATCTGTGTCTGTCCCTGTATCTGTGTCTGTCCCTGTATCTGTGTCTGTGTCTGTCCCTGTCCCTGTATCTGTGTCTGTCCCTGTATCTGTGTCTGTCCCTGTCCCTGTGTCTGTATCTGTGTGTGTCCCTGTATCTGTGTCTGTCCCTGTGTCTGTGTGTGTCCCTGTGTCTGTCCCTGTATCTGTGTCTGTCCCTGTGTCTGTCCCTGTCCCTGTGTCTGTGTGTGTCCCTGTGTCTGTCCCTGTGTCTGTCCCTGTATCTGTGTCTGTCCCTGTATCTGTGTCTGTCCCTGTGTCTGTCCCTGTATCTGGGTCTGTCCCTGTGTCTGTCCCTGTATCTGTCCCTGTGTCTGTCCCTGTGTCTGTCCCTGTATCTGTGTCTGTCCCTGTCTGTAACTTCTCCTCATCACTGGAACAACATGATACGTTCACCTCCTTTTCTCCTCAGTCCAGATGGGCCGTGTCCCTGTGTCTGTCCCTGTATCTGTGTCTGTCCCTGTATCTGTGTCTGTCCCTGTATCTGTGTCTGTCCCTGTATCTGTGTCTGTCTGTAACTTCTCAGTCCAGATGGGCCGTGTCCCTGTGTCTGTCCCTGTCCCTGTATCTGTGTCTGTCCCTGTATCTGAAATTGAAATGCGCCGTGAGCTTGGCGCATGTTGATCTCTGGCCAAAGAAACACTGCGACTCGAATCATAATAAAAATAATAATGATAATAATAACAGCCACTTGAAGACGGTATGGAATAGATACATGACGACAGTGTATACATGATTAAAGTGAAAAAGTAATAATTACAGTGTTCTGCAGACTACTGTAGCCTAACTGTACGGGACAGGCCGGGGCCTGGATCGAAGCAGCTTCGACATGTCCATCATAACATAAGCGTAGGCTACAGTATGTGTGAACTGTGAACGCTGAGCTTCACGGCGTGTGAATATTATGACCGACGTACGCAGGAAGGAATGTGTTTGAAAAGGCAGCTTACTAAAGTACACGGTATAGTGCATGTGGGTGGTTGGTTCGCAAAGCTGTATTAAAATAAATAATAATAATAATGTACGTCTCCCTGCAGGCCGAGACCCAAACTATATATAGGCACGTTTGTGGTTTAATACCACTATCGAGTTATCACAAAGAATATATGTTTCACAAGCATTCATTTTGCTGCTACAACAGTCATCAAACCTACAGTATGGAACGTTTTAAAGAGAGCCATTCATTAATAAGGGATAGTTCACATTTTTCTTTTAACTTAAGCTGTATATGAAATACTTGCCATTAATATAGTGGTTGCAACTGTATTTGACGATAAGAGTCCCGTGGTGGGAGTTCTGCTCTGGTTTTGGTCAATATTAAGTATAGTCCTGCATGGTCATTTTACCCTAGCAATTAGTTTTCAATTTCTTATTTTCTCTATTTATATACTGTGTTTGAAATGTATGCTGTTGTATTCACCCATTTGTTGTTTAGTGTTAACTGGGACTACCATCTCTGCTAAATCCGAAGTGTATTTACGCTATACATTCTTTATGTAATGTTCATTATTATGCTCTTTCTAGTCCTAATAAACAAATAAAAGTAAAGAATGACCTTCCCACTGCAGTCAGAACTGCAGCCTCACCTTCTGCCATAGTCTGAAAACCCACCTCTACAGACTCCATATCATGTCCCCATAGCACTTACATTAACCTCAACGACCTTACAGGCGTATGCAAAGACTCAAAAGTATGTCATTTAAATATCATTTTATGTAGACAGCACTCTGCACTGTAGACTGTAGTTTCATTGTACAGATAGTCTACTTATAGGAGCCATTATGATGGTGCTATATTATTGGTTGGGTTGGCATATTATTTTTGAACACTTGGTGGCGGGCGTTAGATTTGACAGCACTGGGTGTGTATTTTAGAGGGTCACTCAGGTGCACTAATCAGATCCGATGGGACACAGGAGGGGACGGTGGGAGCACACCGCTTCTGACCAGCAGATAGGACACAGGAGGGGACGGTGGGAGCACACCACTTAATACCAGCAGCAGCGGAACAGAGACAGACACACTTATACAATAACTTCACTGGTATGTTCATTTCAACTGCTCAACAAATACACTAAAGCGGGATCTAAGACTGTTAATACTCGTAGGATCACTCCCAGCACCACATGTGACGCAACACGTGCAAATATATATTGGAAGGTGAAAGATTGCCGTTACACTAATGTTAAGACAGATGTTAGGAGGTTCTTAGCTTGCTTATTTTTATTTTTTTTACTTACTTTTTATCCCACAAATTTGTAACCCATTTTTCACCCCTGTGTCAATTATCTAATGTGATCCTGGGCTCTACACACCCTCCACCAACCTAGTCCCCATATATGGGGGACAAGGGGAGACCAACCTAGTCCCCATATATGGGGGACAAGGGGAGAGCAACCTAGTCCCCATATATGGGGGACAAGGGGAGACCAACCTAGTCCCCATATATGGGGGACAAGGGGAGAGCAACCTAGTCCCCATATATGGGGGACAAGGGGAGAGCAACCTAGTCCCCATATATGGGGGACAAGGGGAGAGCAACCTAGTCCCCATATATGGGGGACAAGGGGAGAGCAACCTAGTCCCCATATATGGGGGACAAGGGGAGAGCAACCTAGTCCCCATATATGGGGGACAAGGGGAGAGCAACCTAGTCCCCATATATGGGGGACAAGGGGAGACCAACCTAGTCCCCATATATGGGGGACAAGGGGAGAGCAACGGACTTGAACTCATGCTTCCTTCATGCCTGAGTGTCCAAGTCGCTCCTTTACACCTGACAGGGGGGAGTTTCTTATGATTCTAGATGACTATTTCTATGTATGTATGCTGTTCTTGCTTACTGTAAATCACTCTGGATTAAGAGCGTCTGATAAATGCCGTTTTGAGGCCAAGGAAAGCACCACCAGTCAGAGTGCTGTGCTAACAAAAACAACCTGATTAGATTTATTAGAAAGACACGCCATCTTTGTACAAATAGTTTTTTTTTTCTTCTTTTTTTACAACGTTTTCTAATAACAAAATAAATGTGAAATCAGAGACAACTAAACAACATCAGGGAACAACGGAAGGGTTTCTCCAGGGTCAGTAGGTGCTGGAGGGCATTTCAAAGGGATAATGTTGCGGGAAGTCGTGGATGACTTTGAGCGCTTCGTTGTACAGCTCCAGATCTGCAACGCAGAGGGAAAAACAAAGAGCATTTTAGATCAAAAGTTACAAAATAAATAATAAAAAGAAAAAAAAAGAATCGTCCAAAAATAGTTGATTTACAAGCTCTAATGTTTTCTTCCATGAAACGACACATGGGTGATTTTTGCCAGGAGGGTCAAAGGAAATGAAAGAAAACATATTTTGTGTGCACCGGCCCTCGCT
Organism: Protomyctophum parallelum; assembly: GCF_964188405.1. Taxonomy (NCBI): domain Eukaryota; kingdom Metazoa; phylum Chordata; class Actinopteri; order Myctophiformes; family Myctophidae; genus Protomyctophum; species Protomyctophum parallelum. The sequence goes on from NC_139697.1 coordinate 1,390,299, forward strand.
CAAGGCACACATCTTCTATTATAATTCTTTTAGGGTTATGGGGGGCGTAGGGACACACACAACAAAGATTACAGGTTGTAATTATCGCCTACAATAACGTGTGTACATCTGTGAGAAGTCAATGGATTATACAGTTATACAACATAAACCAATAATACTATTAACCCATTCTGACCGGGCACCCATTTTGGTGTTGGCATCATGTTATGCTTTATCTATTGAAAAATAGCAGATCTACAAGCTCATATCGCGCCACCGAGTGGCGCGATACGAGCTTGTAGGTCTGCTATTTTTTTGAAAAATCGAAGGACAACTGACATTTTCAGAATCTGATCTCAGGTCAGAATGGGTTCATCAGACCAGTGTGTGTCCGGCGGAAACCTCATATGAATCTGATCTCAGGTCAGAATGGGTTAATAATAGATCATCATCACGCGTCCATAGAAGACATGAAACAGAAACATGAGGTTTTTCAGAACACTGTCAGGATTTAGACCTTTCCTCAACAGGTTGATATAAACGTACCAAAGGTGATGCCCTTGTCCTCCCGCAGCACAGTGTAGGAGGTGGCCATGATGGTCCCCTTGTTGGACACCATCCCTATCACCTCCACAGCCCCGCTCAGCTCCTCTTCCAGCTGGTGGAGACATATTAAAACATATATAAAATATATACATAAAACATTCCCATCACGTCGGCCTCCAAACGACTCGATCTGTGATGAGCTGTTTATAATATCATTTAGAGTGGTATAAATGTCAATACAGTATAATATCATTTAGCATCTTTGTGACAGGCCTAAACATCCCTAGGTTGCTCTCCCCTTGTCCCCCATATATGGGGACTAGGTTGCTCTCCCCTTGTCCCCCATATATGGGGACTAGGTTGGTCTCCCCTTGTCCCCCATATATGGGGACTAGGTTGCTCTCCCCTTGTCCCCCATATATGGGGACTAGGTTGCTCTCCCCTTGTCCCCCATATATGGGGACTAGGTTGGTCTCCCCTTGTCCCCCATATATGGGGACTAGGTTGCTCTCCCCTTGTCCCCCATATGGGGACTAGGTTGCTCTCCCCTTGTCCCCCATATATGGGGACTAGGTTGGTCTCCCCTTGTCCCCCATATATGGGGACTAGGTTGGTCTCCCCTTGTCCCCCATATATGGGGACTAGGTTGGTCTCCCCTTGTCCCCCATATATGGGGACTAGGTTGGTCTCCCCTTGTCCCCCATATATGGGGACTAGGTTGGTCTCCCCTTGTCCCCCATATATGGGGACTAGGTTGGTCTCCCCTTGTCCCCCATATATGGGGACTAGGTTGCTCTCCCCTTGTCCCCCATATATGGGGACTAGGTTGCTCTCCCCTTGTCCCCCATATATGGGGACTAGGTTGCTCTCCCCTTGTCCCCCATATATGGGGACTAGGTTGGTCTCCCCTTGTCCCCCATATATGGGGACTAGGTTGCTCTCCCCTTGTCCCCCATATATGGGGACTAGGTTGCTCTCCCCTTGTCCCCCATATATGGGGACTAGGTTGGTCTCCCCTTGTCCCCCATATATGGGGACTAGGTTGGTGGAGGGTGTGTAGAGCCCAGGATCACATTAGATGATTGACACAGGGGTGAAAAATGGGTTACAAAATCGTGGGATAAAAAAAAATATATATATATATAAAAAAAAAAGAATGACATAGTGATCATAAGTGGGCATTTATGAGGAACACCACTGCCTGTACTGTACTGTACTGTACTGTACTGTACGCCAAAGCGGTAACACCCTAATGACGGACGTGGTTATTACATTAAAATGGTGTCATTCATTCATTCATTCATTCATTCCACTCACAGGTTGGTTGAGTTCGACAGCAGCGACCTTCCCTTCTCCATCTGACAGAGTGAAGGTTTTACCGCTCGGATGGACCTGCAGACAACCATATGACATCACAACATGACATCACAACACCACATGACATCATGACATCATCACAACATGACATCACAACACCACATGACATCACGACACGACAAAACAACACACCACAAATCACAACACAGGACATTAGTCCGACTATTAGTGATTCAGTGTCTCACATTGTTGTTTTAAAATGGTGGTATCTGACATGGGCCCTAGACTAGCCTAGAGGATATTATTTAGTATGTTATTTTAACAGGAAAGGAGACAATGATAGAGCTTTACATCAGAAACACAACTATTATTATGACATTTGAACCCTGATGCCTGTCAGTCACAATGTGGGACAGACAGGGTCTCAATGTGAACACTGATGCCTGTCAGTCACAATGTGGGACAGACAGGGTCTCAATGTGAACACTGATGTCTGTCAGTCACAATGTGGGACAGACAGGGTCTCAATGTGAACACTGATGTCTGTCAGTCACAATGTGGGACAGACAGGGTCTCAATGTGAACACTGATGCCTGTCAGTCACAATGTGGGACAGACAGGGTCTCAATGTGAACACTGATGCCTGTCAGTCACAATGTGGGACAGACAGGGTCTCAATGTGAACACTGATGTCTGTCAGTCACAATGTGGGACAGACAGGGTCTCAATGTGAACACTGATGCCTGTCAGTCACAATGTGGGACAGACAGGGTCTCAATGTGAACACTGATGTCTGTCAGTCACAATGTGGGACAGACAGGGTCTCAATGTGAACACTGATGCCTGTCGGTCACAATGTGGGACAGACAGGGTCTCAATGTGAACACTGACGCCTGTCAGTCACAATGTGGGACAGACAGGGTCTCAATGTGAACACTGATGCCTGTCAGTCACAATGTGGGACAGACAGGGTCTCAATGTGAACACTGATGCCTGTCAGTCACAATGTTGGACAGACAGGGTCTCAATGTGAACACTGATGTCTGTCAGTCACAATGTGGGACAGACAGGGTCTCAATGTGAACACTGATGCCTGTCGGTCACAATGTGGGACAGACAGGGTCTCAATGTGAACACTGATGTCTGTCAGTCACAATGTGGGACAGACAGGGTCTCAATGTGAACACTGATGCCTGTCAGTCACAATGTGGGACAGACAGGGTCTCAATGTGAACACTGATGCCTGTCAGTCACAATGTGGGACAGACAGGGTCTCAATGTGAACACTGATGTCTGTCAGTCACAATGTGGGACAGACAGGGTCTCAATGTGAACACTGATGTCTGTCAGTCACAATGTGGGACAGACAGGGTCTCAATGTGAACACTGATGCCTGTCAGTCACAATGTGGGACAGACAGGGTCTCAATGTGAACACTGATGCCTGTCAGTCACAATGTGGGACAGACAGGGTCTCAATGTGAACACTGAACAATTCGTGGGACTCCTAAAAAATATTGGAAATGAGGGACTGTCCGTCCTACAATAAGGGAGACATTATGATCACACACACACACACACACACACACACACACACACACGGAGCTACAGAATGAGCGTAGGGAGAGGGCACATATGGGGCTAATACACACACACACACACACACACACACACACACACACACACACACACACACACAGACCATGTTAGTCATCTCACCTTGTCCACTCGTCCTATGAAGGACACAGCCTTGTTGGTGTACTGGTTTAGCATGGAGGAGTTAACCCTGGTCTTAGGAGAGTCAAACACAGACATGATGAGATCTCTACTCTAATAAAGGATGTTATTCTGTCAGGATGTCTCTTCTAAAGATGTCCTCCGGTCTGTCCGTGGCGGGATGTCTCTTCTAAAGATGTCCTCCGGTCTGTCCGTCTCTTATTATGATCTAAATGTCTAATTATAAGGTGTTGTTTTTGTCAGATTATCTCCTGTAAATCTGTCCGGTCCGTGGCGGGCGCGGGTAAATAATGAACACACAACTGCCGCGAATGTTACCCGCGAAAAGCTGCCTAGTGGTCGCGTTGTGTTCGCGGGAAAGGCACGGCGCGTCCCGGGCGGGCGGGGGCGGTGGAACACAGCCTGTGTTTAACCTCGGCGGTTTATGCGATGACACAAACCCAACGAAACCCCCCCAACACCACGTGACAGCCCTCTACGACTCATCCGGTCCGGTCCGGTCGGGTCCCCCCCACCGGAAATGAACACGGCTGTGTGGATTGATTTATAGTTCCGCTGTTAGAGTTGGATTCCACCAGACAGTCCGGAACTAATAGTGGGGAGAGATGCGGTTTCTGCACGGACGGGATGGAAGCCTCACACACACAGTCAACAAACAATAACAACCAACACGGAAACAAGTGACACTTTGTTAGTCTTATTAATATTCATAGTATTAATATGATTGTATAGCATTATGATGTGAATGTTATTGTTTAATGTTTAACTGACACTAATTAGTCACTCCCTGAACATTCACACAACTTTTTTTGACAAGGTAGGTGTCTGTCTGTCTGTCTGTCTGTCTGTCTGTCTGTCTGTCTGTCTGTCTGTCTGTCTGTCTGTCTGTCTGTCTGTCTGTGAGTCTGTCTGTCTGTCTGTCTGTCTGTTACTACATTTCTTTACTAAAGTATCAATGCTGCAATATAATACATACTTTGTTTATTTATTTCATGCATTGCTTGTTTAAGGTAAAGTAGGAAATTCAAAATGTACTACTCCTACTTTAACTATAGAGTAGATCAAGAACAATCCCAGATCTCCAAGCCGGTCCATGTGTCTCCTGTCACAGAACTATAGAGTTTCATCCATCATGCACTTCACTCTGTGTTGTATGTTACGTGTTACTCTGTGTTGTATGTTACGTGTTATGTTATGTTATGTATGTTACGTGTTACTCTGTGTTGTATGTTACGTGTTATGTTATGTTATGTATGTTACGTGTTACTCTGTGTTGTATGTTATGTGTTACTCTGTGTTGTATGTTACGTGTTACTCTGTGTTGTATGTTACGTGTTACTCTGTGTTGTATGTTACGTGTTACTCTGTGTTGTATGTTACGTGTTATGTTATGTTATGTATGTTACGTGTTACTCTGTGTTGTATGTTACGTGTTATGTTATGTTATGTATGTTACGTGTTACTCTGTGTTGTATGTTACGTGTTATGTTATGTTATGTATGTTACGTGTTACTCTGTGTTGTATGTTATGTGTTACTCTGTGTTGTATGTTACGTGTTACTCTGTGTTGTATGTTACGTGTTACTCTGTGTTGTATGTTACGTGTTACTCTGTGTTGTATGTTACGTGTTACTCTGTGTTGTATGTTACGTGTTACTCTGTGTTGTATGTTACGTGTTACTCTGTGTTGTATGTTACGTGTTACTCTGTGTTGTATGTTACGTGTTACTCTGTGTTGTATGTTACGTGTTACTCTGTGTTGTATGTTACGTGTTATGTTATGTTATGTATGTTACGTGTTACTCTGTGTTGTATGTTACGTGTTACTCTGTGTTGTATGTTACGTGTTATGTTATGTTATGTATGTTACGTGTTACTCTGTGTTGTATGTTACGTGTTATGTTATGTTATGTATGTTACGTGTTACTCTGTGTTGTATGTTACGTGTTATGTTATGTTATGTATGTTACGTGTTACTCTGTGTTGTATGTTACGTGTTATGTTATGTTATGTATGTTACGTGTTACTCTGTGTTGTATGTTACGTGTTATGTTATGTTATGTATGTTACGTGTTACTCTGTGTTGTATGTTACGTGTTATGTTATGTTATGTATGTTACGTGTTACTCTGTGTTGTATGTTACGTGTTACTCTGTGTTGTATGTTACGTGTTACTCTGTGTTGTATGTTACGTGTTACTCTGTGTTGTATGTTACGTGTTACTCTGTGTTGTATGTTACGTGTTACTCTGTGTTGTATGTTACGTGTTACTCTGTGTTGTATGTTACGTGTTACTCTGTGTTGTATGTTACGTGTTACTCTGTGTTGTATGTTACGTGTTACTCTGTGTTGTATGTTACGTGTTACTCTGTGTTGTATGTTACGTGTTACTCTGTGTTGTATGTTACGTGTTACTCTGTGTTGTATGTTACGTGTTACTCTGTGTTGTATGTTACGTGTTACTCTGTGTTGTATGTTACGTGTTACTCTGTGTTGTATGTTACGTGTTACTCTGTGTTGTATGTTACGTGTTACTCTGTGTTGTATGTTACGTGTTACTCTGTGTTGTATGTTACGTGTTACTCTGTGTTGTATGTTACGTGTTACTCTGTGTTGTATGTTACGTGTTACTCTGTGTTGTATGTTACGTGTTACTCTGTGTTGTATGTTACGTGTTACTCTGTGTTGTATGTTACGTGTTACTCTGTGTTGTATGTTACGTGTTACTCTGTGTTGTATGTTACGTGTTACTCTGTGTTGTATGTTACGTGTTACTCTGTGTTGTATGTTACGTGTTACTCTGTGTTGTATGTTACGTGTTACTCTGTGTTGTATGTTACGTGTTACTCTGTGTTGTATGTTACGTGTTACTCTGTGTTGTATGTTACGTGTTATGTTATGTTATGTTATGTATGTTACGTGTTACTCTGTGTTGTATGTTACGTGTTATGTTATGTTATGTTATGTATGTTACGTGTTACTCTGTGTTGTATGTTACGTGTTACTCTGTGTTGTATGTTACGTGTTATGTTATGTTATGTTATGTATGTTACGTGTTACTCTGTGTTGTATGTTACGTGTTACTCTGTGTTGTATGTTACGTGTTATGTTATGTTATGTTATGTATGTTACGTGTTACTCTGTGTTGTATGTTACGTGTTACTCTGTGTTGTATGTTACGTGTTACTCTGTGTTGTATGTTACGTGTTATGTTATGTTATGTATGTTACGTGTTACTCTGTGTTGTATGTTACGTGTTACTCTGTGTTGTATGTTACGTGTTATGTTATGTTATGTATGTTACGTGTTACTCTGTGTTGTATGTTACGTGTTACTCTGTGTTGTATGTTACGTGTTATGTTATGTTATGTTATGTATGTTACGTGTTACTCTGTGTTGTATGTTACGTGTTATGTTATGTTATGTTATGTATGTTACGTGTTACTCTGTGTTGTATGTTACGTGTTACTCTGTGTTGTATGTTACGTGTTATGTTATGTTATGTTATGTATGTTACGTGTTACTCTGTGTTGTATGTTACGTGTTACTCTGTGTTGTATGTTACGTGTTATGTTATGTTATGTTATGTATGTTACGTGTTACTCTGTGTTGTATGTTACGTGTTACTCTGTGTTGTATGTTACGTGTTATGTTATGTTATGTATGTTACGTGTTACTCTGTGTTGTATGTTACGTGTTATGTTATGTTATGTATGTTACGTGTTACTCTGTGTTGTATGTTACGTGTTATGTTATGTTATGTATGTTACGTGTTACTCTGTGTTGTATGTTACGTGTTATGTTATGTTATGTATGTTACGTGTTACTCTGTGTTGTATGTTACGTGTTACTCTGTGTTGTATGTTACGTGTTACTCTGTGTTGTATGTTACGTGTTACTCTGTGTTGTATGTTACGTGTTACTCTGTGTTGTATGTTACGTGTTACTCTGTGTTGTATGTTACGTGTTACTCTGTGTTGTATGTTACGTGTTACTCTGTGTTGTATGTTACGTGTTACTCTGTGTTGTATGTTACGTGTTACTCTGTGTTGTATGTTACGTGTTACTCTGTGTTGTATGTTACGTGTTACTCTGTGTTGTATGTTACGTGTTACTCTGTGTTGTATGTTACGTGTTACTCTGTGTTGTATGTTACGTGTTACTCTGTGTTGTATGTTACGTGTTACTCTGTGTTGTATGTTACGTGTTACTCTGTGTTGTATGTTACGTGTTACTCTGTGTTGTATGTTACGTGTTACTCTGTGTTGTATGTTACGTGTTACTCTGTGTTGTATGTTACGTGTTACTCTGTGTTGTATGTTACGTGTTACTCTGTGTTGTATGTTACGTGTTACTCTGTGTTGTATGTTACGTGTTACTCTGTGTTGTATGTTACGTGTTACTCTGTGTTGTATGTTACGTGTTACTCTGTGTTGTATGTTACGTGTTACTCTGTGTTGTATGTTACGTGTTACTCTGTGTTGTATGTTACGTGTTACTCTGTGTTGTATGTTACGTGTTACTCTGTGTTGTATGTTACGTGTTACTCTGTGTTGTATGTTACGTGTTACTCTGTGTTGTATGTTACGTGTTACTCTGTGTTGTATGTTACGTGTTACTCTGTGTTGTATGTTACGTGTTACTCTGTGTTGTATGTTACGTGTTACTCTGTGTTGTATGTTACGTGTTACTCTGTGTTGTATGTTACGTGTTACTCTGTGTTGTATGTTACGTGTTACTCTGTGTTGTATGTTACGTGTTACTCTGTGTTGTATGTTACGTGTTACTCTGTGTTGTATGTTACGTGTTATGTTATGTTATGTTATGTATGTTACGTGTTACTCTGTGTTGTATGTTACGTGTTATGTTATGTTATGTTATGTATGTTACGTGTTACTCTGTGTTGTATGTTACGTGTTACTCTGTGTTGTATGTTACGTGTTATGTTATGTTATGTTATGTATGTTACGTGTTACTCTGTGTTGTATGTTACGTGTTACTCTGTGTTGTATGTTACGTGTTATGTTATGTTATGTTATGTATGTTACGTGTTACTCTGTGTTGTATGTTACGTGTTACTCTGTGTTGTATGTTACGTGTTACTCTGTGTTGTATGTTACGTGTTATGTTATGTTATGTATGTTACGTGTTACTCTGTGTTGTATGTTACGTGTTACTCTGTGTTGTATGTTACGTGTTATGTTATGTTATGTATGTTACGTGTTACTCTGTGTTGTATGTTACGTGTTACTCTGTGTTGTATGTTACGTGTTATGTTATGTTATGTTATGTATGTTACGTGTTACTCTGTGTTGTATGTTACGTGTTATGTTATGTTATGTTATGTATGTTACGTGTTACTCTGTGTTGTATGTTACGTGTTACTCTGTGTTGTATGTTACGTGTTATGTTATGTTATGTTATGTATGTTACGTGTTACTCTGTGTTGTATGTTACGTGTTACTCTGTGTTGTATGTTACGTGTTATGTTATGTTATGTTATGTATGTTACGTGTTACTCTGTGTTGTATGTTACGTGTTACTCTGTGTTGTATGTTACGTGTTACTCTGTGTTGTATGTTACGTGTTACTCTGTGTTGTATGTTACGTGTTATGTTATGTTATGTATGTTACGTGTTACTCTGTGTTGTATGTTACGTGTTACTCTGTGTTGTATGTTACGTGTTACTCTGTGTTGTATGTTACGTGTTATGTTATGTTATGTATGTTACGTGTTACTCTGTGTTGTATGTTACGTGTTATGTTATGTTATGTATGTTACGTGTTACTCTGTGTTGTATGTTACGTGTTATGTTATGTTATGTATGTTACGTGTTACTCTGTGTTGTATGTTACGTGTTATGTTATGTTATGTATGTTACGTGTTACTCTGTGTTGTATGTTACGTGTTATGTTATGTTATGTATGTTACGTGTTACTCTGTGTTGTATGTTACGTGTTATGTTATGTTATGTATGTTACGTGTTACTCTGTGTTGTATGTTACGTGTTATGTTATGTTATGTATGTTACGTGTTACTCTGTGTTGTATGTTACGTGTTATGTTATGTTATGTATGTTACGTGTTACTCTGTGTTGTATGTTACGTGTTATGTTATGTTATGTATGTTACGTGTTACTCTGTGTTGTATGTTACGTGTTATGTTATGTTATGTATGTTACGTGTTACTCTGTGTTGTATGTTACGTGTTATGTTATGTTATGTATGTTACGTGTTACTCTGTGTTGTATGTTACGTGTTATGTTATGTTATGTATGTTACGTGTTACTCTGTGTTGTATGTTACGTGTTACTCTGTGTTGTATGTTACGTGTTACTCTGTGTTGTATGTTACGTGTTACTCTGTGTTGTATGTTACGTGTTACTCTGTGTTGTATGTTACGTGTTACTCTGTGTTGTATGTTACGTGTTACTCTGTGTTGTATGTTACGTGTTACTCTGTGTTGTATGTTACGTGTTACTCTGTGTTGTATGTTACGTGTTACTCTGTGTTGTATGTTACGTGTTACTCTGTGTTGTATGTTACGTGTTACTCTGTGTTGTATGTTACGTGTTACTCTGTGTTGTATGTTACGTGTTATGTCAGTGTTTTTATGTACTCCGGTTATGTGGGAGCTCCTTAGAAATGTCGTTGTATCTCAGTGTATGCTTTTGATTGATTGATTGATTGATTGATTGAAATATGTATTAACAGTTTGCAGAATTACAGTATACATTTCAAGCACAAACTCAATACAAAGACTGTTAACTGTGAGTGGACGACCCAATTAAGCATTATACACTTGTTTACAACAGGGTCCACATTGTTCAATTCATCAAAACATTTAGAGACGTACAAATAGACACTTCTATGTAGCTAAAGAACAGAACAGGAATTCATCATATAGGGAGCAAAAAGGGAAAAGATACATATACAGTGAGGGGAAAAGGGTGGGGGGGGGGGCAATGACAAATAAAAGTAGATTAAGAGTAGAATAAGAGTAGATTGGGATGTCAAACTCAAATACACGGTGGGCCAAAATAAAGAAGTTGGTAGAAGTCGAGGGCCGGACTGTGTTTCAACACACGGGCACCGCGCTCAGGAGGACGTCCCGGGCAAAAAAGTAAATGCATTTAAAACTGAAAATACATTATTATTATTATTATTAAGCTCAGTTTCCTGTTCTATGATCCTAGCAAAGCAGGACTTGTGTTGTAGTGTTATAGTGGTCCGTGCAATGATATACCAGAGGGCCAGTTCTAATATACTAATTAAGCTCAGTTTCCTGTTCCCTATGATCCTCACAAAGCAGGACTTGTAGTATTATGGTGGTCCGTGCAATAATATACCAGAGGGCCAGTTCTAATATAATTAAATATCATCCAAAGATAATTCATTCACGGGCCTGATTTGGCCCCCGGGTCTTGAGTTGGACATATATAGAACAATCCCAGATCTCCAAGCAGGTCCATGTGTCTCCTGTCACAGGCCTAATGGTGGATTTCATTTTATTTCATGTTTTATATTATGTAATCTGTTGTATATTATGTAATCTGCCTTGTAAGGATCTGGGCTGTATTAGTCAGTCATTTTATGGTATTTTATTTCATGTTGTATATTATGTAATCTGTTGTATATTATGTAATCTGTTGTATATTATGTAATCTGTTTTATATTATGTAATCTGCCTTGTAAGGATCTGGGCTGTATTAGTCAGTTTGGTAACAATATTCACACATTGTTTGTTGTTTTATTGTCATTGTTTATGTAAAAACGGTAAAAAGTGTCTTCTTTGGAAGCGTGACACTTAAATAAAGAATCAATCAATCAATCAATCAATCAATCAATCATGTACTTGAGTGAAAGTACAAAAGTATTGGTTAAAAAATGTACAACAAAGTACCAACAGTAGTTCTATATCTCATTAGGCTGACAGACAGACAGACAGGCTGACAGACAGACAGACAGGATGTTCAGTTTCCTGGGTCTCCGCAGTAAGGATTCTAAGAAGACGTCGTCTGAGAGAGAGACAGATGGAGGCTTCGTCATCGTTGGTGAGACACACACACACACACACACACACACACACACACACACACACACTCAAATCTTTATCACACATGGACACACAGCCTTGATGGCGAGGTTGCGCGCACACAGCCGCCTGGGTGACAGCAGTCTGCTGGGTGACAGCAGACTGCTGGGTGACAGCAGTTTATTATGATCCTATAGTTTACTGTCTCTCTGCATTCTATGATCCTATAGTTTACTGTCTCTCTGCATTCTATGATCCTATAGTTTACTGTCTCTCTGCATTCTATGATCATATAGTTTACTGTCTCTCTGCATTCTATGATCCTATAGTTTACTGTCTCTCTGCATTCTATGATCCTATAGTTTACTGTCTCTGCATTCTATGATCCTATAGTTTACTGTCTCTCTGCATTCTATGATCCTATAGTTTACTGTCTCTCTGCATTATATGATCCTATAGTTTACTGTCTCTCTGCATTCTATGATCCTATAGTTTACTGTCTCTCTGCATTCTATGATCCTATAGTTTACTGTCTCTGCATTCTATGGTCCTATAGTTTACTGTCTCTCTGCATTCTATGATCCTATAGTTTACTGTCTCTCTGCATTCTATGATCCTATAGTTTACTGTCTCTCTGCATTCTATGATCATATAGTTTACTGTCTCTTTGCATTCTATGATCCTATAGTTTACTGTCTCTCTGCATTCTATGATCCTATAGTTTACTGTCTCTCTGCATTCTATGATCCTATAGTTTACTGTCTCTCTGCATTCTATGATCCTATAGTTTACTGTCTCTCTGCATTCTATGATCCTATAGTTTACTGTCTCTCTGCATTATATGATCCTATAGTTTACTGTCTCTCTGCATTCTATGATCCTATAGTTTACTGTCTCTCTGCATTCTATGATCCTATAGTTTACTGTCTCTCTGCATTCTATGATCCTATAGTTTACTGTCTCTCTGCATTATATGATCCTATAGTTTACTGTCTCTCTGCATTCTATGATCCTATAGTTTACTGTCTCTCTGCATTCTATGATCCTATAGTTTACTGTCTCTCTGCATTCTATGATCCTATAGTTTACTGTCTCTCTGCATTCTATGGTCCTATAGTTTACTGTCTCTCTGCATTCTATGATCCTATAGTTTACTGTCTCTCTGCATTCTATGATCCTATAGTTTACTGTCTCTCTGCATTCTATGATCCTATAGTTTACTGTCTCTCTGCATTCTGTGATCCTATAGTTTACTGTCTCTCTGCATTCTATGATCTTATAGTTTACTGTCTCTCTGCATTCTATGATCCTATAGTTTACTGTCTCTCTGCATTCTATGATCCTATAGTTTACTGTCTCTCTGCATTCTATGATCCTATAGTTTACTGTCTCTCTGCATTCTATGATCCTATAGTTTACTGTCTCTCTGCATTATATGATCCTATAGTTTACTGTCTCTCTGCATTCTATGATCCTATAGTTTACTGTCTCTCTGCATTCTATGATCCTATAGTTTACTGTCTCTCTGCATTCTATGATCCTATAGTTTACTGTCTCTCTGCATTCTATGATCCTATAGTTTACTGTCTCTCTGCATTCTATGATCCTATAGTTTACTGTCTCTCTGCATTCTATGATCCTATAGTTTACTGTCTCTGCATTCTATGATCCTATAGTTTACTGTCTCTCTGCATTCTATGATCCTATAGTTTACTGTCTCTCTGCATTATATGATCCTATAGTTTACTGTCTCTCTGCATTCTATGATCCTATAGTTTACTGTCTCTCTGCATTCTATGATCCTATAGTTTACTGTCTCTCTGCATTCTATGATCCTATAGTTTACTGTCTCTCTGCATTCTATGATCCTATAGTTTACTGTCTCTCTGCATTCTATGATCCTATAGTTTACTGTCTCTCTGCATTCTATGATCCTATAGTTTACTGTCTCTCTGCATTCTATGATCCTATAGTTTACTGTCTCTCTGCATTCTATGATCCTATAGTTTACTGTCTCTCTGCATTCTATGATCCTATAGTTTACTGTCTCTCTGCATTATATGATCCTATAGTTTACTGTCTCTCTGCATTAGGCCTAAAAAAAAAAAACTTTGGTTTCCGATTGGCTGTCATTTTTGGGCTGAGTAGGTAGGGATTTTATTTTATTTTATTTTTTTATTTTATTTTTCGTGGGAAGGATGGGTAGCAAGGAATTTATTTTATTTTATTTATTTTTATTTTTTTCGTGGGAAGGATGGGATTTTTTTTATTTTTTTTCCTACGGCAATGATGGATAGGCTTCTTTTTTAATAACTTCAATATTTGCCTGAAATACCATCTTTTAAATAATGAATGGTTCAAGTACACATAACACTGTATGCCTACAGCTAAACATTTAGCTCCAAACCAAAGTAAAGTGCTGCATCACTCACATACCAAAAATAAATACAAATGTAAAAAAAATCTTCAAGTAATAAAGCTGAAACATGAACTTGTGTTTTGAAGCAGAGAGCTACTGGCTATCCCTGGATCAAACAAATTAACTTAAACCAACCAATGGCATGAGGAGTTGGAAAACAAAGAATACTGACTGGTGAATGAATTATACCAGGATTTGAAAATAATAAAACATTTTACCCCAGGGTATGAGATGAGCTCAATTCAGAATGAGGAGCTTTAACAATTAAGTCCATTCTAAATACTGATATACAGTATGCAGCTTAAAAGTGAATAGTGTTAGAACGGTGGTTGGTCAAACAGATTAGAACGGTGGTTGTTGAACTTGCTACCGCTGTCTGGCCTCTGGTTTGCGAATAGTGTTCAGCATCAAAGTATATAACTTAAGTTAACTTGCCATATGCTTAAATGTTCTATACGCCCATCGATTAATCAGCAATAGCTCGTTTTGGAAGCGTCGGGGCTTAACGAGACACTGCTGTCTCGTTGTACCCAGCTGGGTGAATAACCTAAATCAACGTCACCACGGTAAATGCTCCATATAACTATGAAAGCGCTAATGTTAATGTTCACTGCATACACGTAATATAGTTGACCAAGCAATGTTACAGTCCACTGTAGGCTACAGCTATTTGGTTTCCAAATCGTAGCGCTGTAGACTACAGCAATCTAATTTCCGCATCGCAGCGCAGCGCGCCTCATGTGTGCCCAAAAGAACAGATCTGCAAGCTGTCGACACGCAATCGAGCGGCATGTTGATAGTTTGTATGTCTGTTATTTTGGTTAGGCAACGCACATTACGCGTGGTATGTGGGTTTGAGAGGCAATGATTAATGTAGGCCTACAGTAGCCTAGTAGATTATAGCCAAGTTGACAGTTTTCATAATATTGTATAGCTCTGTTCTGGACTGTTGCACAACGTTAGCCAACGGTGAATGATGAAAAAGTTGCACTTTGTTAACGAGGACAGTATTGGACATGCTGCGTCACTTCAGAGGATCGCTGCTACTTTGATTCAAAGATGTTTACTCACCCCTGGAAATCGCTGGAAACCATTAGAATGTTGGAAATGGAACGTGAGTTACAACCTCAAGTAGCCTACCATGCACCTCGCGATGACGCATTCCAAAACATTTGCGCACGTGATATTTTAGACGAAAGAAAACTTTATTTTGACTTTGCGCATCCCGATGGTCTCATCAAAGATAATTTTAATGATCAAAGACTCGGTCGTATTCTGAGCTTTTTTTTTTTTTTTTTTTTTTTCCCACCAAATGCCAATAAAATAATATGAGTCGCGCATATTTAATAGAGTCGGTCGGCAACCGGAAACCAAAGTTTTTTTTTGTTAGGCCTTATATGATCCTATAGTTTACTGTCTCTCTGCATTCTATGATCCTATAGTTTACTGTCTCTCTGCATTCTATGATCCTATAGTTTACTGTCTCTCTGCATTCTGTGATCCTATAGTTTACTGTCTCTCTGCATTATATGATCCTATAGTTTACTGTCTCTCTGCATTCTATGATCCTATAGTTTACTGTCTCTGCATTCTATGATCCTATAGTTTACTGTCTCTCTGCATTCTATGATCCTATAGTTTACTGTCTCTCTGCATTATATGATCCTATAGTTTACTGTCTCTCTGCATTCTATGATCCTATAGTTTACTGTCTCTCTGCATTCTATGATCCTATAGTTTACTGTCTCTCTGCATTCTATGATCCTATAGTTTACTGTCTCTCTGCATTCTATGATCCTATAGTTTACTGTCTCTCTGCATTCTATGATCCTATAGTTTACTGTCTCTCTGCATTATATGATCCTATAGTTCCTATATCTATATCGGCCAAAATGTCTCATCGTCACATCCGTAGTTGCGATCTGACCCATTGTGAGCTTGTAGATCGGCTATTTTCAAATGGTTGAAATGTATATAGGTTCTGAAGTAGGGATGCCAGAAAGTGACCATCAGCCAAATCGAATATTCCACAGCTCTGCCGATTAATAATCGTTTTTTTTTTTTTCTTTTTTTTTTTAAATCAATATCAGATAAAACTTTTAAGATTTTATATTATGCACATGCCATGCCATGTCACATAACCATTATATGTTTAGTGCATGCTTTGATGGTTAAAGTTTTATAATCAGTTTTGATGAGTAAACCTTTGTGGAGATCTTCTCAGTTCTCATTGTATGCTAGTTACTGCCATTCAGGATGGAAAATGAAATCCATTTGGATTTGGGGAGAAGTAGTTTCATAAGGGGCTGGTATGAAGTACTTGATATAAAGAGAACATGTTCAGTTCACTAGTCTACACTCTACTCTACACCTGCCTTCATTTCATCTGATTGTCTGTCTGGCAGGCACTTAACAAGCCATCGTTAACTGTGTCTGTTAGAGAGAGGGGCCGAGAAGAGTGGCTTTGCTCAACTTCATTTATACTTATATTCTCCACTCTGATGAAGGTACATGTTCGATATATCATGCAGCCTTACGTATTAGCCTATATTTTTGCTATAAAAAAAAACAAAAAACGTTTTTTTTCTTTTTTTTTGATTTTCGCTAGTGCTACATGTTAGCTAGCCTTTGTGTAATGCTGTAAGGTGGTCCAGGCTAGCCTATAGCGCTAGATGTTAGCTAGCCTTTGTGTAATGCTGTAAGGTGGTCCAGGCTAGCCTATAGCGCTACATGTTAGCTAGCCTTTGTTTTAATGCTGTAAGGTGGTCCAGGCTAGCCTATAGCGCTAGATGTTAGCTAGCCTTTGTGTAATGCTGTAAGGTGGTCCAGGCTAGCCTATAGCGCTAGATGTTAGCTAGCCTTTGTTTTAATGCTGTAAGGTGGTCCAGGCTAGCCTATAGCGCTAGATGTTAGCTAGCCTTTGTGTAATGCTGTAAGGTGGTCCAGGCTAGCCTATAGCGCTAGATGTTAGCTAGCCTTTGTGTAATGCTGTAAGGTGGTCCAGGCTAGCCTATAGCGCTAGATGTTAGCTAGCCTTTGTGTAATGCTGTAAGGTGGTCCAGGCTAGCCTATAGCGCTAGATGTTAGCTAGCCTTTGTGTAATGCTGTAAGGTGGTCCAGGCTAGCCTATAGCGCTACATGTTAGCTAGCCTTTGTGTAATGCTGTAAGGTGGTCCAGGCTAGCCTATAGTGCTAGTGCTACGGGCTTTAAGGTGGAGTCTGAAGAGGTGAGTCTTCAGATTATGGCGGCAGATTGGGATTAGGACGGTGAGTGAGTCTGCAGTTCTGACTGCGATGGGGATTTCATTCCACAGTCTGAGAGGCAGACGGGAGAAGAGTCTGGGGCGAGTGGGGTGTTGTCCAGACTGTTCCAGCCAAGGTTCGGACTGTGTGTGTGTGTGTGTGTGTGTGTGTGTGTGTGTGTGTGTGTGTGTCGGGGGAGAGGGGGGAGCGGTGTTACTGTTGTAGGGTTGGATCAGACTTTGAAGATATGGGGGGGGACGGAGTGCCATACCTTTGGTTGCTTTGTGTGATAGTTTTGGCTGGTTGAAGACCTAATGAGCTGCGGCATTTTGGATCGGTTGGAGAGGCTTATCCCATTTTAGGCGGAAACCCCTTTTTGGTGTTAGCATTACGTTATGCTTTAGCTATTTAAAAAATAGCAGATCTACAAGCTCATAATTTGCCACCGAGTCGCGCGCTATGAGCTTGTAGGTTCTGCTATTTTTTTTTTAAATCGAACGACCGACACAGAAACATGGCTTTTTACAGAAAACTGTCATTTTCAAACAGACATTTTTATAATCTGATCTCGGGTCAGAATGGTCAGAAATCGACAGGGCGGGGGGGGGGGGGGGGGGGTGTATTTAAAGTGAGCCCCCACAAACATTTAAAAAGTGTTTTAATGATAATGAAACAACACGGTGGTTGTTTTCCCAGGACTCTTAGTTAAAGCGTTCTAATCCATTAATGTGATCAGAAAGGACCAGCAGGCGCTAAGCACACATAATCCTGACCTCTGACCTGGTTGCTGCTCTACTGTACGTACTGTACATGGCATGGCTACTGTACTGTCTGTCACTGGTTACTGGACTCCTCATGCATAGGAGGAAGCATGAGGTCAGTCCGTTGCTCTCCCCAGGTTGGGCACAGGGTGGTACCAATGACTGTAGGACGGTGTAGTGAGGGAACGTGTGGCCGGTTTAATGTGTGTCCTCTGTGTAGGAGAGACGGTGTAGTGAGGGAACGTGTGGCCGGTTTAATGTGTGTCCTCTGTTTAGGGGAGACGGTGTAGTGAGGGAACGTGTGGCCGGTTTAATGTGTGTCCTCTGTGTAGGAGAGACGGTGTAGTGAGGGAACGTGTGGCCGGTTTAATGTGTGTCCTCTGTGTAGGAGAGACGGTGTAGTGAGGGAACGTGTGGCCGGTTTAATGTGTTGTCCTCTGTTTAGGAGAGACGGTGTAGTGAGGGAACGTGTGACCGGTTTAACGTGTGTCCTCTGTTTAGGAGAGACGGTGTAGTGAGGGAACGTGTGGCCGGTTTAATGTGTTGTCCTCTGTTTAGGAGAGACGGTGTAGTGAGGGAACGTGTGACCGGTTTAACGTGTGTCCTCTGTTTAGGAGAGACGGTGTAGTGAGGGAACGTGTGGCCGGTTTAATGTGTTGTCCTCTGTTTAGGAGAGACGGTGTAGTGAGGGAACGTGTGGCCGGTTTAATGTGTGTCCTCTGTTTAGGAGAGACGGTGTAGTGAGGGAACGTGTGACCGGTTTAACGTGTGTCCTCTGTTTAGGAGAGACGGTGTAGTGAGGGAACGTGTGGCCGGTTTAATGTGTGTCCTCTGTTTAGGGGAGACGGTGTAGTGAGGGAACGTGTGGCCGGTTTAATGTGTGTCCTCTGTGTAGGAGAGACGGTGTAGTGAGGGAACGTGTGGCCGGTTTAATGTGTTGTCCTCTGTTTAGGAGAGACGGTGTAGTGAGGGAACGTGTGACCGGTTTAACGTGTGTCCTCTGTTTAGGAGAGACGGTGTAGTGAGGGAACGTGTGGCCGGTTTAATGTGTGTCCTCTGTTTAGGAGAGACGGTGTAGTGAGGGAACGTGTGGCCGGTTTAATGTGTGTCCTCTGTTTAGGAGAGACGGTGTAGTGAGGGAACGTGTGGCCGGTTTAATGTGTGTCCTCTGTTTAGGGGAGACGGTGTATTGAGGGAACGTGTGGCCGGTTTAATGTGTGTCCTCTGTGTAGGAGAGACGGTGTAGTGAGGGAACGTGTGGCCGGTTTAATGTGTTGTCCTCTGTTTAGGAGAGACGGTGTAGTGAGGGAACGTGTGGCCGGTTTAATGTGTTGTCCTCTGTTTAGGAGAGACGGTGGAGGAACAGAGGAGGAAGATGCAGAACATGAACGCATTGCTGCAGTCGTCCTGCTCCGCCAACGTCATCGTTCTGCCAAACAAGGTAAAGTAAAATAATCATCCTGGTCTCTATACTGCCTCCCCCTGGCCAGCCGGGGCGCCTGATGGAGGGGAAAGGAACTGGTCTCTATACTGCCTCCCCCTGGCCAGCCGGGGCGCCTGATGGAGGGGAAAGGAACTGGTCTCTATACTGCCTCCCCCTGGCCAGCCGGGGCGCCTGATGGAGGGGAAAGGAACTGGTCGGAATGACGTGTTCCTTCCACGCGCTACGTCCGGCCGGGGAAACTCTCCCCCCCTCCTGTCAGGTGAAAAGAAGCGGGCTTGGACTCCTCATGCATAGGAGGAAGCATGAGGTCAGTCCGTTGCTCTCCCCAGGTTGGGTAAAGGGTGGTACCAATGACTGTAGGACTGGTGGTGTTTTGGGTAAAGGGTGGTACCAATGACTTTAGGACTGGTGGTGTTTTGGGGTACAGGTCTGACTGATGACTGTAGGACTGGTGGTACTGTATGTCTAAACACAGATTTCAGTAGTACTGTAAATGACACTGTGTGTGTGTGTGTGTGTGTGTGTGTGTGTGTGTGTGTGTGTGTGTGTGTGTGTGTGTGTGTGTGTGTGTGTGTGTGTGTGTGTGTGTGTGTGTGTGTCTGTGTGTGTGTGTGTGTGTGTGTCTGTGTCTGTGTCTGTGTCTGTGTCTGTGTCTGTGTCTGTGTCTGTGTCTGTGTCTGTGTCTGTGTCTGTGTGTGTGTGTGTGTGTGTGTGTCTGTGTCTGTGTCTGTGTCTGTGTCTGTGTCTGTGTCTGTGTCTGTGTGTGTGTGTGTGTGTGTGTGTGTGTCTGTGTGTGTGTGTCTGTGTGTCTGTGTGTCTGTGTGTGTGTGTGTGTGTGTGTGTGTTTCTCTGCAGTCACCTTACGCCACGCCAGCTCGTCCCGCCCCAGCAGCCCCTCCTCCTCCTCCTCCTCCGGCCCCCCTGCAGGCTCCGCCCCCTGACCCCGCCCAGGCCACGCCCCTCCAGGACCTCCTGACGGACGTCCCGTTCGGCCTGGCGCCCCACATCCTGGCCCTGATGCAGGGGGGGGGAGGGGGAGGGGGGGTCGACGCTCTGTCCCGAGACCTCAACCACAACCTGGCCAGCTTCCACTACGACTTCACCCTGGAGAACTCTGTGCTGTGCAGCCAGTAGTGCCCCCTGGTGGCACCACATGGCATGACATATCTATAAGTTAACCCATTCTGACCTGAGATCAGATTCATACGAGGTTTCCACACTGGACACACACTGGTCTGATTAAACCCATTCTGACCTGAGATCAGATTATAAAAAATGCCAGTCGTTCTTCGATTTTTCAAAAAAATAGCAGACCTACAAGCTCGGTGGCGCGATATGAGCTTGTAGATCTGCTATTTTTCAATAGCTAAAGCATAACATGATGCTGACACCAAAATGGGTGCCCGGTCAGAATGGGTTAACCCTGAGATCAGATTCTAAAAAATGTTCTTCTACATCCTGACAGCTTTCTGAAAAAGCTATGTCTTCTATGTCAGTCGTTCTTCGACTTTTCAAAAATAGCAGAACCTACAAGCTTGTAGCTTGTAGGTCTGCTATTCTTTTCAATAGCTAAAGCACGACATGATGCTAACACCAAAATGGGTTACCGCCCAAAATGGGTCAAGTTATCCCATTTAGACGATTTTACGAAATGTCCCTATGTTTCTATGTCAGTGGTTCATGTCAAGGACCCCAAAGATTATCTGTATTTGGGCGCCGACCCCCATCTGAAAATGTGTTGTTGTCCCCCCCCCCCCCCGTCCCGTCCCCCCCCCCAAAAGCAAAGACTTGAGTTAAATCGTTCGCTGTGAAAGAATACATATATTCAAAGATTTGCGACACATGCAGAGTTTTCAGAAATAGCAGATAGCAGATCTCGTAGCGTGGCACCGCTACTAAGCTTGAAGTTGTAGATCTGCTATTTTTCAATAGCTAAAGTATGACATAATGCTTAAAACACCAAAAGGGGTTCCCGCACTGAATGGGTTAATGGAAAGGTGATAACTGTAGGTGCAACTTTCCCATTACAGCCCCATTCATCCAAACGGAACAGTCCTGATCCCATTATCAAACTCACCAACATTGCATTTGTACGAAAAGCTATAGAATTATCCTCTTTCCATCTGCAAAGGTGTTTGTTTCATAAAACTCCACCGTAGACATGTTGTTATGACTAGATACTTCTAAGTGTTGGGATAATAGCAGATCTAACAAGCGCAACGCGTTGAGAGCTTGTATATCTGCTATTTTCAGGGCCCAACCACCCAGCACTCTTTATCTACTGGAGATGTGGTGTGCACGACTGTGGATTTCCAAACTAATTTGTTCAACGCAAAATGTTGCGTTCGAAGTCCAGGAGACTTGGTTACATTTACAGGAGTTTTCACTACATGGTGTTTGTGATATGAAATGTAAGCTTATACCCTAATCACAGTAAACATCATTTCAAGTTACTGTAGTACAGTCACTTCACTTCAGTTGGCTGGACTAGATTTTGATGAAATCCTATGTGTTGAATCCTTAATCATTTTTAATAGAGAATTGTTTTGAATCTGGAAAAAAAAAATGCTTTCGATTTTTTATTCTTTTATCGTTTATTGGATTGAGAAAATGGAGTTGAATGGAATGGTGAGACAGCCACAGATTCACAGCCCTATTATAAAGTGAATGGAGTTGAATGGAATGGTGAGACAGCCACAGATTCACAGCCCTATTAGAAAGAGAATGGAGTTGAATGGAATGGTGAGACAGCCACAGATTCACAGCCCTATTAGAAAGTGAATGGAGTTGAATGGAATGGTGAGACAGCCACAGATTCACAGCCCTATTAGAAAGTGAATGGAGTTGAATGGAATGGTGAGACAGCCACAGATTCACAGCCCTATTAGAAAGTGAATGGAGTTGAATGGAATGGTGAGACAGCCACAGATTCACAGCCCTATTAGAAAGTGAATGGAGTTGAATGGAATGGTGAGACAGCCACAGATTCACAGCCCTATTAGAAAGTGAATGGAGTTGAATGGAATGGTGAGACAGCCACAGATTCACAGCCCTATTAGAAAGTGTTGCATGAATAAAGGTGACCAGAAGGAATCGGCTGAAGCTCAGAACGGAACAACAGAACATGCTTTTGTTTTTACTGTAAATAGTTTCAATAATGGACGATTCTGCACTGATCAAATAAGATTTAGAATAAACAAGAATCAACGACCCCCCCCCCCCCTCGTATTCCCACAGAGATTCCCCCAAGATTCCCTAAAAACTAGGAAGTGTGACACAACTGAGAATGAAAATCAAACGCGCTGTTGTTTGTCTATTATGAAATGCATGTTATCACTGTATTAAATATACCAAATCAACCGTTATATCAGGACGTTGGAATGTGGCCAATAGGACCATACTAGACACTGTGGTGTTTGGCTGTGTTCCCCCGGACTGCCTGGTCAAGGGCTCCCCCTGCTGGATGTGTCATTTACAACTCTATTGTCGGGGCATGGAAACTATAGGAGCTACTAATATTTACTATTCTCTGCCTATTGGGACGTAACTCGGACGTCGCAATGCTTGGCACGGCGACTCGCTCGGCTAGCGCCTCGCTGGGCTCCGCAAACAAATCGGTTTGGTCGGTTTGGAAATGAATGAATGTGATTTGTTTTTTGTTTTTCATTAACACGGCCTTCCAGTTTTTTGTTTTTGTTTTTTTGTGTTCAAGCATCTATCGTATTTATTGTGTTTAAATATAATGTCGTTCCAATGTCCTCGTCATATTCAATGTCGTCATATTCAGTTCATATTCAGTTCAAATTCAGTTCATATTCAGTTCATAACTTCATATTCAGTTCATATTCAGTTCAATGCAGCGCATCAGGACAGCATACTTGGTAGCTGTACTTTATACTTTATTAACAACTAATCAATGAATTGATTTAACTAAACTACAGTCCCTACAAAAAAGAAAACGGTTATACTTGCCAAAAATAAGATTCATTTTTAATGTTGTTTGTTATTGTGTGGATGGAATGATTAACGGTTCATTTCTACACCAATTTTCTTTGTGACAAAATGTTTGTAAAACGTCCGGTGAATGTATTGATTAATGTGTAATAATGAGTAGGTGAATGTATTGATGTGTAATAATAAGTAGGGATGTCCCGATCCGATCCCATCATGTATGTGTTAAGGCCTATTCATAGTCTGGATTTTCGGTGGTGAGGTGACCACCGCTCCGGTGGTGAGCTGACCACCGGAGCTGAAATAACGTTGAGCGGTGGTGAGTAAAAACAGAGAGAAGGGCTGGAGCGGTGGCGGTGGTTTGCTCTTCACCACGGCTCGTGGCGTCATGTTGTAGTTCGGTGGTCACCCCACCACCGTAAATCCAGACTATGTATGAGCCTTTAGCCGATACCGTAGAATAATATTCTTTGTATTACTATAAATGTATTACGAAGAAATATCTTATTTTGAAGTCCACTGACCAGGAATAGTGTTTATAGCTATCTAGCTATATATCTGGTGTTGTGTTTATAGCAGACTCCTCACTCAAATGTACACTTGCACTTTGGGCAACTCCAAAGCAAACTCCACATGCCCCAACATTTTATTTACCTGGCATAGTGTCGACCCCCTTACCCCCTGTGTGGGATCGCTGGTTAGACTGGCATAGTGTCGACCCCCTTACCCCTGTGTGGGATCGGTGGTTAGACTGGCATAGTGTCAACCCCCTTACCCCTGTGTGGGATCACTGGTTAGACTGGCATAGTGTCAACCCCCTTACCCCTGTGTGGGATCGCTGGTTAGACTGGCATAGTGTCGACCCCCTTACCCCTGTGTGGGATCGGTGGTTAGACTGGCATAGTGTCAACCCCTTACCCCTGTGTGGGATCACTGGTTAGACTGGCATAGTGTCAACCCCCTTACCCCTGTGTGGGATCACTGGTTAGACTGGCATAGTGTCAACCCCTTACCCCTGTGTGGGATCACTGGTTAGACTGGCATAGTGTCAACCCCTTACCCCTGTGTGGGATCACTGGTTAGACTGGCATAGTGTCAACCCCTTACCCCTGTGTGGGATCAGTGGTTAGACTGGCATAGTGTCAACCCCTTACCCCTGTGTGGGATCACTGGTTAGACTGGCATAGTGTCAACCCCCTTACCCCTGTGTGGGATCACTGGTTAGACTGGCATAGTGTCAACCCCTTACCCCTGTGTGGGATCACTGGTTAGACTGGCATAGTGTCAACCCCTTACCCCTGTGTGGGATCACTGGTTAGACTGGCATAGTGTCGGCCCCTTACCCCTGTGTGGGATCACTGGTTAGACTGGCATAGTGTCGACCCCTTACCCCTGTGTGGGATCGCTGGTTAGACTGGCATAGTGTCGGCCCCTTACCCCTGTGTGGGATCACTGGTTAGACTGGCATAGTGTCGACCCCTTATACCCCTGTGTCTGATTGGTGGTTAGACTGGCATAGTGTTGACCCCCTTACCCGTGTGTGGGATCACTGGTTAGACTGGCATAGTGTCGACCCCTTACCCCTGTGTCTGATTGGTGGTTAAACTGGCATATTTGCCGATACCCATATGACCAAATAAGGGCGAATCCGATACTTTACCGATACAGTAGCGGGACATCTCTAATAATAACACTGATTCATGTTTAATAATAGGTGAACTTCTATGAAACTGATAACCTAATGTTGTCCCCATACCATTTAGTATTTACACAACGAGTACAAGTACTTAATTTTTAGCACACACCTATACGTTATGTTGAGTAACCACTTATTTTGTAAACCGCCTTTTTCTCATAGATGCAGATGGATCTCCGATCTACACTTGTCAGTTGTCACTGATGCTTGTAGATCAGTTGTCACTGATGCTTGTAGATCGGATGTTTTGGTGATTCGCTGCAGTGTTGTGGTCAGACTTGCTCCCCGTTGCATTGATAGTTCAGC
>NC_139697.1:1425731-1578231 GCF_964188405.1 Protomyctophum parallelum
GCCATTATATGAACTACCGATTTCAAATGAGGCTTCACGAAATATCTGGCTGACTGCCCCCCTGGTCTAAACATGTCTCTGTCTGTCTGTCTGTCTGTCTGTCTGTCTGTCTGTCTGTCTGTCTGTCTGTCTGTATGTCTGTCTGTCTGTCTGTCTGTCTGTCTGACACACAGACAGCTCACCTCTGCCCAAGTTCGCGTCGTCTCCCAAACCCAACAACACCTACATGTTCAAGAGAGAGCCTCCGGAGGGCTGCGAGAAGATCAAAGCCTTCGACGAGAGCAGGTACCTATTGATCTGATCCCACTGTTCACATTGATCCATTCACAATGATCTGATCTCACTGTTCACACTGACCCGTTCACATTGATCTGATCTCACTGTTCACACTGACCTGTTCACACTGACCTGATCTCACTGTTCACACTGATCCATTCACAATGATCTGATCTCACTGTTCACAATGACCTGTTCACAATGATCTGATCTCACTGTTCACACTGACCCGTTCACACTGACCTGATCTCACTGTTCACATTGACCTGTTCACATTGATCCATTCACATTGACCTGTTCACATTGACCCGTTCACACTGATCCGTTCACATTGACCTGTTCACTCTGACCTGTTCACTCTGACCTGTTCACTCTGACCTGTTCACATTGATCTGATCTCACTGTTCACATTGACCTGTTCACACTGACCTGTTCACATTGACCCGTTCACACTGATCCGTTCACATTGACCTGTTCACATTGACCCGTTCACACTGATCCGTTCACATTGACCTGTTCACTCTGACCTGTTCACTCTGACCTGTTCACACTGACCTGTTCACATTGACCTGTTCACACTGACCTGTTCACATTGACCTGTTCACACTGACCTGTTCACATTGACCTGTTCACTCTGACCTGTTCACACTGACCTGTTCACATTGACCTGTTCACTCTGACCTGTTCACATTGACCTGTTCACATTGACCTGTTCACACTGACCTGTTCACACTGACCTGTTCACACTGACCTGTTCACATTGACCTGTTCACACTGACCTGTTCACATTGACCTGTTCACACTGACCTGTTCACATTGACCTGTTCACATTGACCTGTTCACTCTTACCTGTTCACATTGACCTGTTCACATTGACCTGTTCACTCTGACCTGTTCACACTGACCTGTTCACATTGACCTGTTCACACTGACCTGTTCACATTGACCTGTTCACACTGACCTGTTCACATTGACCTGTTCACACTGACCTGTTCACATTGACCTGTTCACATTGACCTGTTCACTCTTACCTGTTCACATTGACCTGTTCACATTGACCTGTTCACTCTGACCTGTTCACACTGACCTGTTCACATTGACCTGTTCACACTGACCTGTTCACACTGACCTGTCCACATTGACCTGTTCACATTGACCTGTTCACACTGACCTGTTCACATTGACCTGTTCACATTGACCTGTTCACACTGACCTGTTCACATTGACCTGTTCACATTGACCTGTTCACACTGACCTGTTCACATTGACCTGTTCACATTGACCTGTTCACTCTGACCTGTTCACATTGACCTGTTCACATTGACCTGTTCACATTGACCTGTTCACATTGACCTGTTCACATTTGCCCCTCAATGCACATCAATGCTCCACCAGGCCGAAGGCATGGTGAGAGAGTATGTCTGTCTGTCTGTCTGTCTGTCTGTCTAATTAACTATTCATTCAATCAATCAATGTCTCTCTCTCTCTCTCTCTCTGTGTCTCTCTATGTCTCTCTCCCAGCGGCTCCAGACAGACCCCCCCCTCGGCCCCCCTCCTCTTCTCGTGTCCCGATAAGAACAAGGTGAACTTCATCCCGACGGGCTCTGCGTTCTGCCCGGTCCGTCTGCCCGGCGCCGCCGGCCACCCACTGGCCCCCCCGCCCTCCGAGGAGGGGGAGGGGGGGCGTGGAGGAGGGGTCTCCACCCCCCCACCGGACCCAGAGACTGAGCTGGGCCAGACAGACAGCTAGAACCCCCCGCAGAGCTGGCCTCTGCCCCCTCCCTGACAAAAACACCCACCCACCCAGCACCCACCCAGAGCCCACCCAGCACCCACCCAGCACCCATCCACAGCCCACCCAGAGCCCACCCAGCACCCACCCAGAGCCCACCCAGCACCCACCCAGAGCCCACCCAGCACCCACCCAGCACCCACCCAGAGCCCACCCAGAGCCCCATTTCCCTTTCTGGAAACGGAGTTGTAACCCGAACCCTCAACCTGTGAAAATAAGTTAAGTTAGTTCTCATAGTCGTAAAAATATGCTGTGAACTCTCACCGTGTCTCTGTCTCTGCATGACATAGCCACAATGTGCTAACAACATGACGTAGCAACAATGTGCTAACAACATGACGTAGCAACAATGTGCTAACAACATGACGTAGCAACAATGTGCTAACAACATGACGTAGCAACAATGTGCTAACAACATGACGTAGCAACAATGTGCTAACAACATGACGTAGCAACAATGTGCTAACAACATGACGTAGCAACAATGTTCTAACAACATGACGTAGCAACAATGTGCTAACAACATGACGTAGCAACAATGCTAACAACATGACGTAGCAACAATGTGCTAACAACATGACGTAGCAACAATGTGCTAACAACATGACGTAGCAACAATGTGCTAACAACATGACGTAGCAACAATGTGCTAACCACAACATGACGTAGCAACAATGTGCTAACCACAACATGACGTAGCAACAATGTGCTAACAACATGACGTAGCAACAATGTGCTAACCACAACATGACGTAGCAACAATGTGCTAACAACATGACGTTGCAACGCTGTGCTAACAACATGACGTAGCAACAATGTGCTAACCACAACATGACATAGCAACAATGTGCTAACAACATGACGTAGCAACAATGTGCTAACAACATGACGTCGCAACAATGTGCTAACCACAACAACATGACGTAGCAACAATGTGCTAACCTCAACATGACGTAGCAACAATGTGCTAACAACA
Source organism: Protomyctophum parallelum (assembly GCF_964188405.1). NCBI lineage: Eukaryota > Metazoa > Chordata > Actinopteri > Myctophiformes > Myctophidae > Protomyctophum > Protomyctophum parallelum. The sequence continues at coordinate 1,428,776 of NC_139697.1, forward strand.
TGACATAGCAACAATGTGCTAACCATAACATGACGTAGCAACAATGTGCTAACAACATGACGTAGCAACAATGTGCTAACAACATGACGTAGCAACAATGTGCTAACAACATGACGTAGCAACAATGTGCTAACAACATGACGTAGCAACAATGTGCTAACAACATGACATAGCAACAATGTGCTAACCACAACATGATGTAGCAACAATGTGCTAACCTGGATGCCTAGTGTTGCGCCGTTAAGACACAGGAAGCGGTGGAGGATTATGGCGGTATTAGCCGATCTACAAACTCACGGTGCAGATCTACAAGAGGTCTCGAGTGTCTTGAGACAAGTTGAACTGATCTACAAACTCTCAGCGCTTCGCATTGTGCTGCGCTGAGAGCTTGTACATCGTGAAAGTGTTTTGGAAAAATGTAATAAAAAATGAAAACATGAATAATTTAGAAGTGGTGCAAAGCATGTTCAGATGGAGGCGTTGGGTTCTCTGCCGTGGACACATTCTGGGGGTTGTAGATCTACTGCCTGTCCTCTGGGGCCAAATGGACCAGGAGACGTCCTGTAGACCACTGGTCCATGTCAAGGACCCCCACGTTGACACCGATCAGCCCGCGGACCCCCATTTGAAAAGATATGCCATGAGGGACCCCCATGAGATTGTTACGGCTCTAGCAGTGAATCTCAACCTGTTCTATTTTCAAAGACTCACAGTTGGACATGCATTACAGTAATGGCATTTCTGATCTCTGGGACCCCCACGTTATATATTGTAAAATCAGTGTTCATTTAACTCTGAGAGTGTACGAATGGAACCAAATGGACCCCTCTCAGAGTTACAGACCGATAAGGGTCCATTTGGTTCCAAACTATCATCTGCATTCGACCCATCTCTTGGAGCGGTGAGCTGCATCTCAGTGCTCAAGTGTACACTGAGTGCCTGAGTGTACTCAGTGTACTCGAGTACACTGAGTACTCAGTGTACTCGAGTACTCTGTGTACTCGAGTACTCAGTACACTGTACCATGCAATAAGACCATAGTTTTAATGCCTTCATCAACTAGCCTTTCTTTACTCATCGACTGCCAAGAACGAGTTATACGAGCTTTTCCCCATTAAATTAGTTGTAGGTATTTTTGAGTTTTCTTTTTCTTTTCTTACACTAGATGGCGCTCTGTGCTACTGTATGATTAGGCCTGTGCAGCGGAACCGCGAGGCCGCAGAAATCTCCTCCCACTCGATACCATGGCTCCTCCCACTGACTCCTCCCACTCGCTCTCACGTGACGCTACTGACTCCTCCCACTCGCTCTCACGTGACGCTACTGACTCCTCCCACTCGCTCTCACGTGACGCTACTGACTCCTCCCACTCGCTCTCATGTGACACTACTGACCAAAGACCAAAGATTTAACCCATTTAGGCCCTGACGTCGAAATAAAAACAAGCGTTCACTCTAAAAGAATATATATTCAAAGATTTGTGCCGCATTTTTACGATTTTTCTAAAATAGCAGACCTACAAGCTCGTAGTGCGCTATGAGCTTGTAGATATGCTATTTTTTCAATAGCTAAAGTATAACATAATGCTTTGTTAAAACACCAAAAGGGGTTCCCGTCCAGAATGGGTTAAAATATTTTGTTGATAACCTTTTTTTCTCCCACAATTCCATGCTGCATTGATGCTGGTACCATTTTAGGAGAGATAACAGGCGAACGTTGATCAAAATAACAATTGCAATTACAGTCTCTTAATTGCGTAGGCTTCTTGTAAATTAACCACAAGAAATAAAAGTCGTCAAAATAGTTTTCTGAAGGCATTAAACACTATTCTTCTCCCTTCGTCTCGCCTCCTGTGGACACAATTCACCCTTTGTCAAGTCCCGCCCCTGGTCCCGCCCCTCTTCGCACCCATTGGTTGCCATTTCGTGGTTGGACAAAAATCCTCTCTCTCCATCCACTACCATTGAAATAATATAAGGTGTTTTTCTTATTTTAAACGTGGCGTCAGTAAAAAGGAACATCACGGGTGACTGCAGGGCAGATCGTGTTTTGTTTTTCATATTTTTTTCCTCTTTTAGAAAATTCAACATAAACAAGGCGGAACCAGGGGGCGGAGCTAGGCAGAAAGAGCCTGCTGGTTGGTCAGTCGGGGACCAATCAGAAGGCTGACAAATGGTGAATTGGGACATTCGCCATGTTTGTTTGTGTGGCGCGCACACACACACACACACACTCACTCACACACACACACTCACACACACACACTTTGTTTGGCACAGTTCTTTGTGGTGCATGGGCATTAAAAAAACAACAAAAAAACACTGTAGTAGGTCTATGTTTGAGATGAAATGATATGTTTTGTGTTCTGTTCCAGCAGCTCTCTAGAAGTATATTATACACACACATTATTATCTCTATGGAAAAATAATATAAAAACATACTTGTTTAAAGAAAAAAATGAAAAAATAATAACAGTCTCAACTGTGTGTTGCTGTGTCGTTGTGAACGTCAACAGGAAGGAAGGAAACGGCTGTAGGATCATGTTTACACTGTCCATGTCACGTTACCCAGAGTGATCTATAGTAAGAGAGTGGCGACACTAGCGTTGACTCCCACTGTAACAATGGAATGAGGAAGTGCTCATTCTATCTCAATGGGATAGTTCCAATGTTTGGAACTATAGCCCACAGCACCCCGCTTTGTCTCAATGGGATAGTTCCAATGTTTGAAACTATAGCCCATAGCACCCCGCTTTGTCTCAATGGGATAGTTCCAATGTTTGAAACTATAGCCCATAGCACCCCGCTTTGTCTCAATGGGATAGTTCCAATGTTTGGAACTATAGCCCATAGCACCCCTCTTTGTCTCAATGGGATAGTTCCAGTGTTTGGAACTATAGCCCATAGCACCCCGCTTTGTCTCAATGGGATAGTTCCAGTGTGTGGAACTATAGCCCATAGCACCCTGCTTTGCGGTGAGATCAAAGCGTGTCACCACTCTCTTACTATTCCACTTGGGTTCAACTCTCTCTCTACACTCTCTCGCTGGTCTAGTGCTCCAGGCGTTTGCCTATGAATCCATACCTCACCAGTTCAAATCCTCACTATTTTTCCAACAACCACAGACTAGCCTACTTTATTTTTACTATTTTCTCCCCAACAATCAACGTTTTTGGACAATAAGGTAGTTTTTGTGAGGTTAGGGTTAGGCTTAAGGTTACATTTATTTGTGTGCGGTCAAGATGAGATGAACACAGCAGAGCGCTCACTAACCCACTGACAACCAATCACATCACAGGACCATTTTTGGACCCCCCCCCCCCAACCTACAAAATGTGTGGGTTCTCAAAATGCATGTCGTGCTCGAAGACGAAGATTTATGCATATCCTATTTAATACATTAGTGCACAGTAATGAGCAGGATAATATGTCTATACAGTTCCCTCTGCGTCATGTAGCGTCCACCTGTCAACTCACTGTCTCGTCATGCTGTGTCTATCAACTCACTGTCTCGTCATGCTGTGTCCATCTGTCAACTCACTGTCTCGTCATGTTGTGTCTCTGTGTCAACTCACTGTCTCGTCATGTTGTGTCTATGTGTCAACTCACTGTCTCGTCATGTTGTGTCTATGTGTCAACTCACTGTCTCGTCATGTTGTGTCTATGTGTCAACTCACTGTCTCGTCATGTTGTGTCTCTGTGTCAACTCACTGTCTCGTCATGTTGTGTCTCTGTGTCAACTCACTGTCTCGTCATGCTGTGTCTATGTGTCAACTCACTGTCTCGTCATGTTGTGTCTCTGTGTCAACTCACTGTCTCGTCATGCTGTGTCTATGTGTCAACTCACTGTCTCGTCATGTTGTGTCTATGTGTCAACTCACTGTCTCGTCATGTTGTGTCTATGTGTCAACTCACTGTCTCGTCATGTTGTGTCTATGTGTCAACTCACTGTCTCGTCATGTTGTGTCCATCTGTCAACTCACTGTCTCGTCATGTTGTGTCTATCTGTCAACTCACTGTCTCGTCATGTTGTGTCTATGTTAGGGTTGCCACCCGTCCCTTAAAATACAGAATCGTCCCTTATTTGAGAATTAAATGATGCATCCCTTATTGAACCAATAAGGAACGCAGTTTGTTCCTTATTTTCCTAAATAAAAAATCTTCTCTTATGGGGGTCGCTGGCATATATTTTCTAATGGGCTGCTGATGTTGTTATGCTCATTTGGAAAACAAAATTGTACTTCAAAAGTTGTGGATAGCAATACCATAAACAATAAGTTGAAGGGAAACTTCAACTTATTGCTTCGACGTATTGCTTCAACGTATTGCCGGCCTTGCCGCACACGCCTGCGCCGCAAGGCCGCGGCAGGCGTAAAGAGTGTCCCTTATTTCAAGATCTCAAAGGTGGAAACCCTAGTCTATGTGTCAACTCACTGTCTCGTCATGTTGTGTCTCTGTGTCAACTCACTGTCTCGTCATGTTGTGTCTCTGTGTCAACTCACTGTCTCGTCATGTTGTGTCTCTGTGTCAACTCACTGTCTCGTCATGTTGTGTCTCTGTGTCAACTCACTGTCTCGTCATGCTGTGTCCATCTGTCAACTCACTGTCTCGTCATGTTGTGTCCATCTGTCAACTCACTGTCTCGTCATGTTGTGTCCATCTGTCAACTCACTGTCTCGTCATGCTGTGTCTCTGTGTCAACTCACTGTCTCGTCATGTTGTGTCTATGTGTCAACTCACTGTCTCGTCATGTTGTGTCTGTGTGTCAACTCACTGTCTCGTCATGCTGTGTCTATCAACTCACTGTCTCGTCATGTTGTGTCTCTCTGTGTCAACTCACTGTCTCGTCATGTTGTGTCAATGTGTCAACTCACTGTCTCGTCATGTTGTGTCTCTGTGTCAACTCACTGTCTCGTCATGTTGTGTCTCTCTGTGTCAACTCACTGTCTCGTCATGTTGTGTCTCTGTGTCAACTCACTGTCTCGTCATGTTGTGTCTCTCTGTCAACTCACTGTCTCGTCATGTTGTGTCTATCTGTCAACTCACTGTCTCGTCATGTTGTGTCTCTGTGTCAACTCACTGTCTCGTCATGCTGTGTCTATGTGTCAACTCACTGTCTCGTCATGTTGTGTCTATGTGTCAACTCACTGTCTCGTCATGTTGTGTCTATGTGTCAACTCACTGTCTCGTCATGTTGTGTCTGTGTGTCAACTCACTGTCTCGTCATGTTGTGTCTATCTGTCAACTCACTGTCTCGTCATGCTGTGTCTATGTGTCAACTCACTGTCTCGTCATGTTGTGTCTCTGTGTCAACTCACTGTCTCGTCATGTTGTGTCTGTCAACTCACTGTCTCGTCATGCTGTGTCTATGTGTCAACTCACTGTCTCGTCATGTTGTGTCTATGTGTCAACTCACTGTCTCGTCATGTTGTGTCTATCAACTCACTGTCTCGTCATGTTGTGTCTGTCAACTCACTGTCTCGTCATGTTGTGTCTCTGTGTCAACTCACTGTCTCGTCATGTTGTGTCTATGTGTCAACTCACTGTCTCGTCATGTTGTGTCTATGTGTCAACTCACTGTCTCGTCATGCTGTGTCTATGTGTCAACTCACTGTCTCGTCATGTTGTGTCTATCTGTCAACTCACTGTCTCGTCATGCTGTGTCTGTCAACTCACTGTCTCGTCATGTTGTGTCTCTGTGTCAACTCACTGTCTCGTCATGTTGTGTCTCTGTGTCAACTCACTGTCTCGTCATGTTGTGTCTCTGTGTCAACTCACTGTCTCGTCATGTTGTGTCTATCTGTCAACTCACTGTCTCGTCATGTTGTGTCTCTGTGTCAACTCACTGTCTCGTCATGTTGTGTCTATCTGTCAACTCACTGTCTCGTCATGCTGTGTCTATCTGTCAACTCACTGTCTCGTCATGCTGTGTCTATCTGTCAACTCACTGTGTCGTCATGTTGTGTCTATCTGTCAACTCACTGTCTCGTCATGCTGTGTCTATCTGTCAACTCACTGTCTCGTCATGTTGTGTCTATGTGTCAACTCACTGTCTCGTCATGTTGTGTCTATGTGTCAACTCACTGTCTCGTCATGTTGTGTCCATCTGTCAACTCACTGTCTCGTCATGTTGTGTCCATCTGTCAACTCACTGTCTCGTCATGTTGTGTCTATCTGTCAACTCACTGTCTCGTCATGTTGTGTCCATCTGTCAACTCACTGTCTCGTCATGTTGTGTCTATGTGTCAACTCACTGTCTCGTCATGTTGTGTCCATCTGTCAACTCACTGTCTCGTCATGTTGTGTCCATCTGTCAACTCACTGTCTCGTCATGTTGTGTCTATCTGTCAACTCACTGTCTCGTCATGTTGTGTCCATCTGTCAACTCACTGTCTCGTCATGTTGTGTCTATGTGTCAACTCACTGTCTCGTCATGTTGTGTCTATGTGTCAACTCACTGTCTCGTCATGTTGTGTCCATCTGTCAACTCACTGTCTCGTCATGTTGTGTCCATCTGTCAACTCACTGTCTCGTCATGTTGTGTCTATCTGTCAACTCACTGTCTCGTCATGTTGTGTCTGTCTGTCAACTCACTGTCTCGTCATGCTGTGTCTATGTGTCAACTCACTGTCTCGTCATGTTGTGTCTTATCTGTCAACTCACTGTCTCGTCATGCTGTGTCTATCTGTCAACTCACTGTCTCGTCATGCTGTGTCTATGTGTCAACTCACTCGCTGTGCATTCTGCATTCAGCACGCTCTGATAGACAGACAAAACATTCTCCTCTCCACCAGCAGGGGGTGCTGGAGCACCTCCGATGGCTTCTGTTGTCCGTGCATGGAATCTTAGGTGTGGTTACAGGGAGACAGGTATAGGTGTTTGAGCAAAGATACTTGAATGCCACAGACGAAAAACTGTCCACACTATTTATCCATAATGTATAAATGATGGATAAGGGTTCAGGACGAGGCCTTTTCGTGGAGGGGTCAAAATGACATTTGGACCCACACTTTTTTAATATTTCTTTATAATTACATATTCACATATTCATCTTGAATATGGGGCCAGAGCCCCCTATGTGTCGTCCATCAAATTGATCCTCTCAAATTTCGTGAGAGTTTGTTGCTGGGATAAAGAAATAACAAAGTAGAAGAAAGTAGTTTCTCCTGATTTGTCTCAATAAAATAAGTCATTTTAGTATCAATATCTTGTAAATATTGTGTGCCTTGTGATGCTCGGGGCCAGTATTTAGTCCAGTGACCATGGAGTTAAGGAATGGATCAGAAGCTGTGTTCACCTTCACTCTCCCATTGGAAATTAATTGACTCCTACCTGCTTCCCGTCTCCATTGGAAATGAATAGTCTCCAACCTGCTTCCCGTCTCCATTGGAAATGAATAGACTCCAACCTGCTTCCCGTCTCCATTGGAAACGAATAGACTCCAACCTGCTTCCCGTCTCCATTGGAAATGAATAGACTCCAACCTGCTTCCCGTCTCCATTGGAAATGAATAGACTCCAACCTGCTTCCCGTCTCCTACGTCACACGGATACGGGAAGTAAAGCAAAGTGGGGACCTCTTGGGTAGGTGTTTGAGGAGGCAGGTGTAAAGGCCTATTCATAGTCTGGATTTACAGTGGTGAGGGGAGGTGACCACCGGAGCGGTGGTGAGGTGACCACCGCTCCGGTGGTGAGGTGACAACATCGCCGGTGGTGAGGTGACCACCGAGGTGAGGTGACCACCGCTCCGGTGGTGAGGTGACCACCGAGGTGAGGTGACCACCGCTCCGGTGGTGAGGTGACCACCGGAGCTGTAATAACGGCGGTGGTGAGTAAAAACAGAGAGAAGGGCGGTTTGCTCTTCACCGCGGCTCCGTGACGTCATGTTGTAGTTCGGTGGTCACCTCACCACCGAAAATCCAGACTATTAATAACGCTTAATATAAGTGTTTGAGGCAGAGCTCCACCACCCAGAGGGCCGTGCAACAGCAGGGCTGGGAGAGAACTCCAACTCCCAGAGGGCCGTGCAACAGCAGGGCTGGGAGAGAACTCCAACTCCCAGAGGGCCGTGCAACAGCAGGGCTGGGAGAGAACTCCAACTCCCAGAGGGCCGTGCAGCAGCAGAGCTGGGAGAGAACTCCAACTCCCAGAGGGCCGTGCAGCAGCAGAGCTGGGAGAGAACTCCAACTCCCAGAGGGCCGTGCAGCAGCAGAGCCGGGAGAGAACTCCAACTCCCAGAGGGCTGTGCAGCAGCAGAGCTGGGAGAGAACTCCAACTCCCAGAGGGCCGTGCAGCAGCAGAGCCGGGAGAGAACTCCAACTCCCAGAGGGCCGTGCAGCAGCAGAGCTGGGAGAGCACATGGCAGAGCAAACAAACAGTCCAAGGACGGACAGAGAGCTGAGGGCTGGACGGAGCTGGACCCCAAGGACTGACCGGAGACAAGGTAGTCACTGTTTGGACATTATTCTCCCTTTGGGACGTTTGGTGTTGTCTTTGCAAACTGCCTCATGTTGGCCTAAATACACCTGAGTTAATTAAACACACCTGAGTTCATTAAATACACCTGAGTTCATTAAACACACCTGAGTTAATTAAATACACCTGAGTTCATTAAATACACCTGAGTTCATTAAATACACCTGAGTTCATTAAACACACCTGAGTTCATTAAATACACCTGAGTTCATTAAACACACCTGAGTTCATTAAACACACCTGAGTTCATTAAATACACCTGAGTTCATTAAATACACCTGAGTTCATTAAATACACCTGAGTTCATTAAATACACCTGAGTTAATTAAACACACCTGAGTTCATTAAACACACCTGAGTTAATTAAATACACCTGAGTTCATTAAATACACCTGAGTTCATTAAACACACCTGAGTTCATTAAACACACCTGAGTTCACTAGCCTGCTCTGTAGCTTCATGATGACATCACTAGCCTGCTCTGTAGCTTCATGATGACATCACCAGCCTGCTCTGTAGCTTCATGATGACATCACTAGCCTGCTCTGTAGCTTCATGATGACATCACTAGCCTGCTCTGTAGCTCCATGATGACATCACTAGCCTGCTCTGTAGCTCTCATGATGACATCACTAGCCTGCTCTGTAGCTTCATGATGACATCACTAGCCTGCTCTGTAGCTTCATGATGACATCACTAGCCTGCTCTGTAGCTCTCATGATGACATCACTAGCCTGCTCTGTAGCTCTCATGATGACATCACTAGCCTGCTCTGTAGCTTCATGATGACATCACTAGCCTGCTCTGTAGCTTCATGATGACATCACTAGCCTGCTCTGTAGCTTCATGATGACATCACTAGCCTGCTCTGTAGCTTCATGATGACATCACTAGCCTGCTCTGTAGCTCTCATGATGACATCACTAGCCTGCTCTGTAGCTCTCATGATGACATCACAATATGTTGTTTCTGTGTATTATACCAACTTTGACCCTCTTCTCGAAAACGAGATCTTGTATCTCACGGGGTTCCAAATAAAGAATTCCAATCATGAGGCAGATTTGTTTAAACAATATAAGGTTTTCTTCAATTTCTGGAGAAAAAAAAACCGTAAAATTTGTGTTGCCATTTCCTGAAAATGAAGGTTTTGGAGTTAAGAGGTTTTCTCCCGACAGCAGAGATATTGTATAATGTTTATTCCAGACTCAGGGTCCATATCAGATACAAGATGACAATACACGATAAATAGATATTATATTAAGTTTCTTAGAAGGCCTTGACAGGTAGGAACCCCCAAGTTCACAATCAGCTGGCTGGCACTGTGCCATCTCCGTACCCTCAATGCATCATTGTATGATAATACTGTACATAATTAATAATACATAATATCTGTATGCTGCAACTTTTACTTTGTGCTAGCCTTGTAGTTGTAATGTAAAGACACTGTCTGTTTATATATGAACACAGTTATTATACACGACCAATGAGATGTCACGTGGCCATGTTGTCATGACAACACTATGAATATTAATACACAGGAACAACGACAGACTGTCAACATTAACTTTATTAAACAATTATGACTGTATGATCATACAATAACATTATGACTTCTACACACGATCATACAATAACATGTGGAGAATGAGAACGATGTCACATAATGGATAATCAATGAAAACACAATAATGGAACGAGTTAGGAAATAATGATGTAATAATGAATCGATATATAAACAATGATTGATTTCAGTTAATTAACAACACATTTAGTAGATGTGTGAATCCAGAGTGATTGACATGAAGTCTAGTCAACAACATGTTCATCACAGCAGTAGGAGAGCAGACATGAAGTCTATAGTCAACCTTCTGTCTGTGTGTTACTAGACACCTTTACAAACACATTGAAATCATTGCAAGAATTTGTTTTGGAAAACGTTCTTGTGATCACCGCGCTCTGACTTATGGTATACATTTGGCCAATATATAGAAATATACAAATATACAAACATTATTCTACAAAATTGAACACTAATGAAAGTGGCTGAGGACATCGGGCATTACTGCCGTTCATAAATCAGTTACAGTCATTAGAGGAAAACATTACTTTTCTGCAGTCAATATTAACCCACATGACGAAGCATTTGTTTTACACGTTTGTTTGTTACTAGAAACCTTTACAAACACATTGGTGTAAGGAATGGATTCCAGATTGTAAGTTGTTGTGATAAAAGTATATACATTGACTATAGGAGAGCAGAGAAAGTGAACAGGGACATCTTGGTAGGATCTATGAATCTATTGAGGGTGGTGCCAGGGTCCTGTTGGTTGGATCTATGAATCTATTGAGGGTGGTGCCAGGGTCCTGTTGGTTGGATCTATGAATCTATTGAGGGTGGTGCCAGGGTCCTGTTGGTTGGATCTATGAATCTATTGAGGGTGGTGCCAGGGTCCTGTTGGTTGGATCTATGAATCTATTGAGGGTGGTGCCAGGGTCCTGTTGGTTGGGGTCTGACACCAGGTGTTTGTTTGGGACCTCCTTGGACTCCCTTTCCTTTCTCCAGGCTGGTTGGACGGTGAAGTCAGCTGGTGGGGGGTTGGTCTAGATGGAAGTGGAGCTGTGTGTGTGTGTGTGTGTGTGTGTGTGTGTGTGTGTGTGTGTGTGTGTGTGGGGGGGGGGGGGGGGGGGGGGGGTAGCTAGACCATGTGTTCCTCCACCTCACAGCTGTCTATGATACTGTCTGGTACAAAGACCTCACAGTGAAACTCACAAAGACCTCCTAGTGAAACAAAGGACGCTCCCTGCTGGACAACGGCAGTAATTCAAGCTCTGCTGACCAACCGGAGGTTCAGAGTTCACCTCGGACAGAACACGAGCGCACGGAGAACCCAGAGAAATGGAGACCCGCAGGGCCCAGTTCTAGAGCTCCAACCCTGTTCAACCTCTACACAAAACCACCCGCCACCCACTGAAAACTGCAACATTCCTCTATGCAGACGACATCTGTCTGGCATTCCAAACCACCAGACCTTGACCCACCGGAACAGGTGCTCACCGAAGACCTTTACAGAACTGGACCGGTTCTGCAACACCTGGCGCCTAAAACCAAGCCCAACTAAACCAGTTTCCAGCGTATTCCATCTCCACAACGCTAAAGCTGCCAGAGAACTGAACATCATCTGAGTGGACTCAAGATAAAGCTGCCTCTAATCCAACCCACCTCGGTGTGACCCTCGACAGAACCTCTAATCCAACCCACCTCGGTGTGACCCTCGACAGAACCTCTAATCCAACCCACCTCGGTGTGACCCTCGACAGAACCTCTAATCCAACCCACCTCGGTGTGACCCTCGACAGAACCTCTAATCCAACCCACCTCGGTGTGACCCTCGACAGAACCTCTAACCCAACCCACCTCGGTGTGACCCTCGACAGAACCCTGTCCTTCTGGAACACCTAAGAGGGAACGGCAGCGAAGGTGAAGTCCAGAAACAACCTGCTCTGCTGCAGCCTCCACACTGAGCTCTGCTGCAGCCTCCACTCTGCTGCAGCCTCCACACTGAGCTCTGCTGCAGCCTCCACTCTGCTGCAGCCTCCACACTGAGCTCTGCTGCAGCCTCCACTCTGCTGCAGCCTCCACACTGAGCTCTGCTGCAGCCTCCACTCTGCTGCAGCCTCCACTCTGAGCTCTGCTGCAGACTCCACTCTGCTGCAGCCTCCACTCTGAGACCCAGCAGTTACTCACGCCAGGGCTCCACTGGGCGCGTTGCGTCTCCATCGCGTCCTGCTCACGTCATGACAACGTCAACGTCACGCTAGAGGTGCTCCACCGCAGGCTTTTGAAAACTGCGCGTCAGCAAAACATTCTTTTATACATGACTGGACGCGTGCGTGCGTCAAAAAACGAACCGGGGCAATTCTTTAGTCACCGAACGCAGCACAACGCAACGCAACGCGGGCAGTGGAGCCACCCTCCATTGATTAAAAGGGAACATTCCCGACACTGACGGAGACGCGACGCAGACGCGCCCAGTGGAGCCCTGGCGTCAGAGGATGCTTCAGAAGGTCAAAGGTCAAAGACTCTCCCCGTCTACCAGGTCAAAGGTCAAAGACTCTCCCCGTCTACCAGGTCAAAGGTCAAAGACTATCCCTCTCTACCAGGTCAAAGGTCAAAGACAACCGAAAAAAGAAGAAAAAAAAGATTTGTGCCGCATTTTCACGATTTTTCAAAAATAGCAGACCTACAAGCTCGTAGCGCGCCACTCGGTGGCGCGCTACGAGCTTGTAGATCTGCTATTTTTCTAGAGCTAAAGCATAACATAATGCTTATAGTTAAAACACCAAAAGGGGTTAAATATGCATGGCGACGCATTGTGAACTTGTAGATCTGCTGTTTTCAAATAGCCAGTGTGTATATAAAGGGTTAACGTGTTTAAACTGGTTATGTATTTATTTATTTTGACAGCAAATTTAGATTTTATTTTAGTCATTTTAGTCTTTCGGGGTTCGGGGTCAAAGGTCAAATGATTGGGGGGGGTGTCGACATGACAACGTCCAGGAGCTGTAATGGTGATGTCACTGCTCTGATTATTACATCATCACAACGATGTCACTGACTGTGCTGCTTATTACATCATCACGATGATGTCACCGTGATGTCACGGCGAGTCACTCATGCCCAAATATGGAGTCCATGATGTAACACTAGGCCGGTGGCCACGGTGGTAACCATGACAACCTGCACTCACTCAAACATGTTGAGTAACCACGGCGACCTGATGATGTCACCCTCACATGATGACCTGATGATGTCACCCTCACATGATGACCTGATGATGTCACCCTCACATGATGACCTGATGATGTCACCCTCACATGATGACCTGATGATGTCACCCTCACATGATGACCTGATGATGTCACCCTCACATGATGACCTGATGATGTCACCCTCACATGATGACCTGATGATGTCACCCTCACATAGAGACTCTATCTCTGCTCACACAGACGCTGAGGAGGAGGAGGAGTCGGGGTCTAACCAGAACCCAGCATAGAGAGGTCCAGTGGGCCTGGTCTGGAAGGTGTACAGGTGTCTCAGTGAGTCAGAGCACACTGTGTAGAAGGACAGAGTCCCAGCGGGACGGTCCACATACACTGATACTCTGTTGGAGCCTCTAGAGGCTCTGACAGGGAGGTCAGTCCACTGTCCGTTGTGTTTGACAGAGTAACTGGAACCATAAACACCATCACAGGTCAGACTCCAGGACTTATCATTCTCTCCAAACCAACAGTCATCACCACGTCCTTTCCTGCCGATTGCTCCGTCAGCCACTGCTATACGAACCTCTCCACTGCACTCTACCTCCCAGGAACAGCGTCCAGTCACACTCTGTGAACTCAGAACCTGTTCACGGCCATCAAACCTGTCTGGGTGATCAGGAGGACGCTGACCCCCTGACCTCTGTGACCCCCATGTGACCTTCCTGTTGTCCTCAGACAGAGAGAGGTCACAGTGTGCTGTGTTTGAGTCCAGTGTGAGACGCTGGAAATCTGATGAGAAAACAACACAGTAAACCTTAAACATTAAATACATCATTCACTGACTGACACACCCGCATGTACGCGCGCACGCACACACACACACACACACACACACACACACACACACTGGGGACCCCCAAAATAATCCTATTTGAACTGGGGACCCCCATAATAATTGAACCCCCACATTGACAAGCCATTGGAATTGTATAGGCATTACATTTAGTTTGAGGCATTGTGAGCTTGTAGATCTGCTATTTTCACAATATTTTCCACTTTATTACACGCCTTGAAATCTCAGATCTGTAGTTTTATGAGTGGTGCCTCCTCTCCATTACACAGCTATGTACGTGTCTGTCTCTGTGTGTACCTGTCTGTCTCTGTGTGTACCTGTCTGTCTCTCTGTGTACCTGTCTGTCTCTCTGTGTACCTGTCTGTCTCTCTGTGTACCTGTCTGTCTCTCTGTGTACCTGTCTGTCTCTCTGTGTACCTGTCTGTCTCTATGTGTACCTGTCTGTCTCTATGTGTACCTGTCTGTCTCTCTGTGTACCTGTCTGTCTCTCTGTGTACCTGTCTGTCTCTCTGTGTACCTGTCTGTCTCTCTGTGTACCTGTCTGTCTCTATGTGTACCTGTCTGTCTCTCTGTGTACCCGTCTGTCTCTCTGTGTACCTGTCTGTCTCTCTGTGTACCTGTCTGTCTCTCTGTGTACCTGTCTGTCTCTCTGTGTACCTGTCTGTCTCTCTGTGTACCTGTCTGTCTCTCTGTGTCTGTCTCTCTGTGTACCTGTCTGTATCTGTGCACCTGTCTGTCTCTCTGTGTCTGTCTCTCTGTGTACCTGTCTGTCTCTCTGTGTACCTGTTTGTCTCTCTGTGTACCTGTCTGTCTCTGTGTACCTGTCTGTCTCTCTGTGTACCTGTCTGTCTCTGTGTACCTGTCTGTCTCTCTGTGTACCTGTCTGTCTCTCTGTGTACCTGTCTGTCTTTCTGTCCGAGCACGGAAAGCTGCAACACGGTAACTCTCTCATTTCTCGACCGTTTTGGACGTGGGAAGGCTTGCCAGAACTGGGCCCTGCCCCCTGGGCGCGTTCCTGGGGGTCTGGATGTTCTGGGGACCCCCCGGGGACCACCGCATGGTAACACACGGTAACTAACTATTTTTTCCCCAAAATAATCAAAGTACAGCATAGAGCACAGTACACTACAATACAATACAGAGCACAGTGCAGTACAGTAACTATAACAGTAAATGTATAGTTGCACCGCTCAGTTCACACACGTGTGATTTATATTTACAGTTGTCTTGTATGGTGTTAAATGGAGCGTGGAACCATGCCAATGATCAACACGGGAGATCACTTGTGACTTTCAAACCAAAACGAGATCCACCTGTGATCTGCACACATCACGGCTCTGCACCACCTTTCATGCATCGCACGTCAGAACTGAACTTATGCCAATATAGACGAAATACATGTTGTTTACGACCAGGTTAGTGAATGAGGCCCATTGTTTCTGTCAGACCACATGACCTCATCTTGATGTGTTAACCCATTCTGACCTGAGATCAGATTCTAAAAATGTCTGTTTGAAAATGACAGTTTTCTGAAAAAGCTATGTTTCTATGTCAGTCGTTCTTCGATTTTTCAAAAATAGCAGACCTACAAGCTCGTATCGCGCCACCGAGTGTCGCGATATGAGCTTGTAGATCTGCTATTTTTCAATAGCTAAAGCACGACATGATGCCAACACCAAAATGGGTGCCCGGTCCAGGCCAAGAGCAGAGAGTAGAGAGCACAAGAGTTTTCAGGACAACATCAACCAAGTATACAACAGTATATAAAATGTTAATGTAGACACAGATACTCACGTTTTGAAATGAGTTGACTCAGTTGAGGATTAGTAAGCCAATCTTCTCCTCCATGTTTCACTCTGTAGGAAGTAGAACAACAATGCATCAATGTCTAACTGTCTAACACAACGTCTCCACTAGCTGACACTACAGTGTTTCACTCTGTAGGAAGTAGAACAACAATGCATCAATGTCTGACTGTCTAACACAACGTCTCCACTAGCTGACACTACAGTGTTTCACTCTGTAGGAAGTAGAACAACAATGCATCAATGTCTGACTGTCTAACACAACGTCTCCACTAGCTGACACTACAGTGTTTCACTCTGTAGGAAGTAGAACAACAATGCATCAATGTCTAACTGTCTAACACAACGTCTCCACTAGCTGACACTACAGTGTTTCACTCTGTAGGAAGTAGAACAACAATGCATCAATGTTCTTTTTTTGTAAATCCAAGACATTACTCTATAAGCCATATCTCCAAAACTGAACAACCAATATATACATTTGATATTGATTATTAAATAAATAAATCAATGACTTAGCCTCGGTCAGAAACTATTACATATTGGATATGTCTTGTTGTTATTAGATTTAGTTTGTTGTTGTTGTTTAGTTTTGAGTACAAATGCTAGGTTAATATTTCCAGTTTCTTTGAGGCACTGCATTGTTCTCTCTGCATGCTTTGTGACGTCGTGTCAGTGAATGAAACACTGCATTGTTCTCTCTGCATGCTTTGTGACGTCGTGTCAGAGTGAATGAAACACTGCATTGTTCTCTCTGCATGCTTTGTGACGTCGTGTCAGAGTGAATGAAACACTGCATTGTTCTCTCTGCATGCTTTGTGACGTCGTGTCAGTGAATGAAACACTGCATTGTTCTCTCTGCATGCTTTGTGACGTCGTGTCAGAGAATGAAACACTGCATTGTTCTCTCTGCATGCTTTGTGACGTCATGTCAGTGAATGAAACACTGCATTGTTCTCTCTGCATGCTTTGTGACGTCGTGTCAGAGTGAATGAAACACTGCACTGTCCAACATGGACACAGCCCAACTCTACTCACTTGCAGTTCTCCAGAACTGAATCATTCACCACGTTGAGGCTCAGGTCCAACTCTCTTAGGGAGGGATTAGAGCTTACAGCTGAGGCCAGAGCTTCACAGCATCTCTCTGACAGGCCGCAGTGAGCCAGTCTGAAACACCAGATGGAAACATACATAAATAAATGAATAGATTAATTAATAAATAACACATTTAAATATGCATTATTCCTGGATTTAGAACCAGCTTCCAGCATCTATTAAAGGACTCTCTAGTCCCACTTAGGGTGCCTTCACACCTGGATGCTTTAGTTCAATTAAAACAAACCCTGGCCTCCAACATACCATAATCATATTCCGATTCCGATTGTTACCCTTAGAAGCAATCGGAATTATAGGCATTACATGAATGCGAAAATATTACAAATCTACAAGCTCACAACGCCTCACAGTGAGCTTGCAGATCGGCTATTATTACAATGTTTGTCTCTTTCTTTCGTAATATTAATATTAATTAGCACTACTGCCTAACCCGTGTTCCCCGCTATTTAATCCATGTGTCGGTGCTGCGTAATACGCTAAACCCGCTATTTGTTTAATGTGTTTAATTCGCCGTTTTTTAATCATAAAAAAAGAGCGGATTTGTCGTGGACCTGGTGACGAGGCCGTTGCGTTATGATGACGAAACTGGAAATCTAGCCATGCTCTGGGCTGCTAGGGCTTCTGGGAAAATGAGTTCAATGCAAGTGAACGGGGTTTGTTTGGACTACAACATGCTGTGGAGGCTGTTTTCGTTTCACATCGTAATGGCGGCATGTTTTTCTCTTCAACAACAAACCATGGGACTATTTTACGCCGGGTTTCGTGAATCAAAGCTGCAAATACTTACAGTATATGCGTTATGCTCCAAAGGTAATTGATCAATCCCCTCAGCCTTGGTGGTCTGATTATATTAATCTATAGCCCTTAAAGTGTTAATATAATATTATACTACATAATGCATAATTTGCATATTTAAACATATAATTTCAGAAAACTTGTAATACAAAAGATCTTAGTCTTAATATAATTAATCAACTGCAGAAGTGTCATTGTGATAGCTATTAGTTAACTTGTTTTCCATATTCGCCTACCATGTCTCACCATCAAGCTTATTTTGACCTGAGATCAGATTCTAAAAACGTCTTCTACATCCCGACAGCTTTCTGAAAAAGCTATGTTTCTATGTCAGTCGTTCTTCGATTTTTCAAAAGTAGCAGACCTACAAGCTCGTAGCGCGACACTCGGTGGCGCGCTATGAGCTTGTAGATCTGCTATTTTTCAATAGCTAAAGCATAACATAATGCTAACACCAAAAAGGGTTCCCGCCCAAAATGGGTTAATACATTCTCACCACAGCATTCATATTATATTCACATAATACAGTACATAATAAAACAGAAGTGATCAAAATAAAAGTGGTAAATGTATCTTACTTTAGAACTTCCAGTCTACAGTGTGGGCTCTTCAGTGAAGCACAGAGCAGCTCCACTAGTCCTGAGTCCTGCAGGTTGTTTTTACTGAGATCCAGTTCTCTCAAATGGGAAGGATTAGAGCTGAGAGCTGAAGACACAGCTTCACCATCTGTCTTACTGAGCTCACAGCCAACAAGTCTGTAAATGCAGATTAAATAAGAGATTATCAAAACAAATGATACCTAGTTCACCGTCATGGAAGTTAACTAAAACATCTCCTATCTAGTTATCCAGACATAAACAGTATTGTGGAATAGACCAGGGGTTCTCAACCTTTTTGGCTGGGGACCCCCAGGGATGCTTTGGCCATGTCTCGCGACCCCCGCCCCGCCCCGCTTCCCCACCCCCAATACAAACTGAAGTGCAAATTATGTTTTGGAAAATAATTTGTGGACCCGCGAGGGGTCGCGACCCATGGGTTAAGAACCCCTGGAATAGTCAACACAACTAGAATAACAGAGGGAGATCGACATTTAGATATCATAGATTTCAACCAGCAGTATAAGGTGTGAAATTAAGACTAGTTTGATTTTCCCCAATATTATAAAAGAAATGTCAAGTATGCTCTCAGATGTTTTATTTCTTAGCGGCCAAGAACATCTAAGTGACGGGTTGAAACGAGCGTTTAAATTGCTTATGAAGTCAGCCATATGTTGGGAAAGTTCATATTTGTTATGAACTAGTTCAGTTCATAGTTCATTAAAAATCAACTAGTTCAGTTCATAGTTCATCATTCAACATTTTGAACTAAAGTTCATGGTTCCAAAACTATTTTAATTATTTCCTTTTTTTTTCTTTGCTTTTTGTTTTTCTAAATGATTGCCGCAGCCCATAGCCATAGAACCACAGAATTTATTCCTATTGGGAATAACTTTGGGATTAATAAAGATACATGAGCTTGTAGATCAGCCATTTTCAGCATGGAACACGTTGTACGATGAAGAATAAATCAGGCATCACTGAGCTTCTGTGGAGGGAGATGTCTTTAGTTGGCCGACCGAGGTGATAATTTATATGGACAAATACCTCCTCGACGCAAAAATAACAAGCTATTGGAAGCTATTTTTCGTGGCACATTATGTTTAATCAAACAACAATAAGTTTCCAGTGTTTGGGTCGGGAGTCGGGATGTTCTGTGTCTGCGTGCATGACAGGATCCTCATGCAGAGATGCGAGCTGCACGCTCCGGTTAAATTGTACGGCTGAGAAAGATTAGTTAAATTGTGTCGGATAAGGACTTATTGGAGGGTTTAACGTTAGATATTAAGGCCTGTTTAGGGTGTGTCTTAGCGGGGATTTAGCCTGGAAGGCTCTAAGGAAACACTCACTCTTGAACGAAGTTGATCGTGAGAAAGTGACGTTCACACACGGCAGAAATGAACGCGTTCACAATGACGTTCATCAAACAGAAATACAGTAAGTTCACCTAAAATATGAACGTGTTTGTGAACGATCGTTCATTGAACGTGTTCAGGGACAACACTGAAGTCAGCATGTTTCCCCAATGCAATCTTACGGAAGCAGTCCTGTGCATGCAGACAGGGTTGACATTGAAGCAGTACTGACTGCGCATGCAGACAGGGTTGACATTGAAGCAGTACTGTGCATGCAGACAGGGTTGACATTGAAGCAGTACTGTGCATGCAGACAGGGTTGACATTGAAGCAGTACTGACTGCGCATGCAGACAGGGTTGACATTGAAGCAGTCCTGTGCATGCAGACATGGTTGACATTGAAGCAGTACTGTGCATGCAGACAGGATTTACATTGAAGCAGTACTGTGCATGCAGACAGGGTTGAGATTGAAGCAGTCCTGTGCATGCAGACAGGGTTGAGATTGAAGCAGTCCTGTGCATGCAGACAGGGTTGACATTGAAGCAGTCCTGTGCATGCAGACAGGGTTGACATTGAAGCAGTCCTGTGCATGCAGACAGGGTTGACATTGAAGCAGTCCTGTGCATGCAGACAGGGTTGACATTGAAGCAGTACTGTGCATGCAGACAGGGTTGACATTGAAGCAGTCCTGTGCATGCAGACAGGGTTGACATTGAAGCAGTCCTGTGCATGCAGACAGGGTTGACACTGAAGCAGTCCTGTGCATGCAGACAGGGTTGACACTCAAGCAGTCCTGTGCATGCAGACAGGGTTGAGATCGGGAAAACATGGAACCGGCTGTATAAAATGCTGCGTCATTGTAAATGGTGCATTCATGTATCACTTTTATCCAAAGCACATTTCTGTTTAAATTGAGGTGGACGGGAGGCAGACTTTCACTTCTGGTTCATTTCTGGTTTTATCTGTTGCCTAGCAACCTAGCATCATTCGTACAGTACGTTGATGAAGAGCGCCATCTATACTAATCCACTGAAAAGACCATAGGACACAATACTGCGTGCTTGGCAGTCAAGCGATGGATTCGATGCGACGTAACATGACGTGATTGGCAGTCAAGTCAATGTGTTAACTACTAACCGAGCCTTTCTGCAGTTCCTCACAGCTGGCACCAGTCTCCTTCGCCCCTCCTTTGATGCGTTGTATTTGTCCAGGTCCAACTCTTCCAAAACCTCTGACATCTGCAGCATGACGGCGAGAGCTGAACACTGGGTCTCAGACAGTTTCTCTGTTCTGTTCTCTGACTTCAGGAACTGTTGGATCTCCTGATGTAATGAGTGGTCGTTCATCTCCATCAGACAGTGGAAGATGTTGATACATCTGTCAGGAGAGGTGTCACGATGAGTTAACATCTCCTTCAGGTTCTGGATGGCTTTCTGGATCTCTTCTGGACTGTTCTCTGTGTGACCCAGCAGGTCTCCTAACAGACTCTGGTTGGACTGCAGTGAGAGGCCATGAAGGAAGCGGACTAAGAGGTCCAGGTGGCCATTTTTACTCTCCAGGGATTTTTCCACGGCAGCTTCCAGGAAGTCTGAGAGGGAGCTGTTACTGTTGTATTTATCTCCCAGGAATGTGTTCAGGACCTCCATGTTCTTCTGTGTGAAACAGTGGAACAGGTAGACTGCAGCCAGAAACTCCTGGAAGATCAGATGAACAAAGCTGTAGACCGTTTTCTGGAACAGCACACTCTCTGTTTTGAAGATCTGTGTGCACACTCCTGAGTACAGCGCGGCGTCTTTCACATCAAGACCACACTCTTCCAGGTCTTCTTGGTAGAACATGATGCTACTTTTCTTCAGGTGTTTAAAAGCCAGCTCGCCCAGATTCAGAAGAACATGCCTGCCAGTCTTAGTGAGCTGCTGTTGAGTCCCCTTTTCTGTTTCTTTCTTGTTCACATCACGAGTCTCGTCATACTTCTGCTTCTTGGTGTTTGTCTGAACCAACAGGAAGTGGCAGCACATCTCAGTCAGGGTCTTGGGCAGCTGTCCTATCGTGGTGTGTTTCCTCAACATGTCCAGCAGAACGGTAGCAATGATCCAACAGAAGAGTGGGATGTAACACATGATGTGGAGGCTCCTCCATGTCTTCAAGTGTGAGAGGACTCTGTCGGCCAGCTTCTCTTCACTGAATCTCTTCCTGAAGTACTTCTCCTTCTGGGGGTCTGTGAACCCTCGCACTTCTGTCACCATGTCAACACATGCAGGAGGGATCCGATTGGCTGCTGCGGGTCTGGTGGTTATCCAGTGGAGGGCCTTGGGGAGCAGATTCCTCTTGATGAGGTTTGTCAACAGAGCATCCACCGATGATGTCACTGTGACATCAGAGATGATTTCATTTTCGTCAAAGTGCAACGGAGACCTGCTTTCATCGAGGCCATCGAGGATGAAGCAAACTTTCCAGGCAGCGAGCTGCTCTGCTGTGACCTTCTTTAACGTTGGGTGGAAATCATGGATCAGGTTCAGAAGACTGTACCGCTTATCTCTGACCAAGTTCAGCTCCCGGAATGAAAAGGGAACCAGGAGATCTATATCTTGATTCTCCAAACCTCTTGCCCAGTCCAGAGCAAACTTGCGCGCAGAGAATGTTTTTCCGATGCCAGCGATGCCATTTGTCAGAACTGTTTCGCTGGGT
Source organism: Protomyctophum parallelum (assembly GCF_964188405.1). NCBI lineage: Eukaryota > Metazoa > Chordata > Actinopteri > Myctophiformes > Myctophidae > Protomyctophum > Protomyctophum parallelum. Next base: position 1,451,223 of record NC_139697.1, read on the forward strand.
TTCTCTCTGCCAGGGAGGATGATCTTAAAGATTTTACAGCAGTTGATTGCATCGTCATGGAAGGTCTTCATGTTGGAAGTTCTCTCGAGCTGTATCACCTCATGTTGGCTATTAACCCCTTCACTCTGTCCCGCTGAGATGTAGAGCTCTGAGTAGGTGCTGGTGACGGAGTCTCCAGACTCTTCCGTCATGTGGTTTTTCACTCCATCAAGACTGTCCGATCTGACCTCCAAACTGACCTTATAATCGTTCAAATCAACCTGCAGACGGACATCTGAAATGAGAAGAACATTTATGTTTAAAACATTCAGGTTAATTTATAACTTTACATCTTTTACAGCACACATTACTAATGAATTACCCCCAGATAATATGCTTTTTGATAAGAAACATAGAAACACAAGATCAGCTGTTTTTATCCAGAGTTGATAATTGATTAGCTTCATTATTTGCACTTAGATCTAATTGATACAGATAAATTGAACATTTAGTCTGACTATGAATTTTCAATGAGTGCACATTCTTACTTTGTCCACTTGTGGTTTGACTGGGTGTCTTCAGTCCAGGTGTGGTTTGACTGGGTGTCTTCAGTCCAGGTGTGGTTTGACTGGGTGTCTTCAGTCCAGGTGTGGTTTGACTGGGTGTCTTCAGTCCAGGTGTGGTTTGACTGGGTGTCTTCAGTCCAGGGTTCTGCTCAGTCACAACACTGTGGATATGAACACAATATTTATTATATTATATAATATTATATTATATTATGTACCTACATGTAGGCCAGTGGAAAATATGCCTGCAGTTCTATGTAAATCCACCAGGTGGCACTGTTACTTTAAGAGTGCCTTTTTCTGGGGGTCAAGGGTTACACTGTGTTTGTGGGGTTTCTGGTAAAAGTGCTTTACTTTCATTGTATATTTTCAGATACACATAAAAGCACATTGTTGATGGAGTATATATTCTTTCATGAGTTTATGTCAAGATGAATACATGTTGATGGTTGCAGATTGTAAACAAGAGGTGGAAGCTGTGAATAGTCGTGCTTACAACTTGGCTGTGTTTCTTTGTAAGTTCTGCTTCTTTGTGTTGTTGTGTCAACATCTCATGCATAATTTATTTTATTATGATGTAAGGAAATTGAAAGTTTGTTGATAATGTGTTTCTCAGTGGAAAGGGATGAAGCTTTTGAGTGGATGAGTTTAATTAATGTAATCTTTTTTGATTTATCGTAAGGGAATATATATATATATATATATATATATATATATATATATATATATATATATATATATATATATATATAATTTAATTGTGATATCTTTCCTATTTGTTTGTTTTCCCTAGAAAGAGCCTCTACACCAGCCTACCTACCAACCCTAACCCTAACCCTAACCCTCTACACCAGCGGGGCCCAGAAGGTAGATTGCGATCTACCAGTAGATCACAAAGGCTTTGCAGGTAGACCACATGACATTCCCCAAAATATATATAATTAAAAAAAACTACTTGAATTAAGGTGACTGATTGATTAGCTTTCAGCTCAAACACACAATACAAATGCAATACAAATATTTTTATATTGCATATTCCAAGTTAACCTGACGCTGCCAGATCCAAGAAGCTTGCTACACAAATTTGTTTCACAGCTTATTGGGATCTGGGATCGCGGAAGCAAATTCGATGACGGGGCTGTTCCTTTTTTTCAAGATACTTGGTAGATGATTGGATGGGACCGTCTGTCCCTTAGCTCACACTGATTGGTGCGGTCGGGAACGGATTATTGTCAGCTCAACTCCCTGAGAGATCCCAGATGAGTGCTGTGTTGGGGAACATGGTTACCCAATACCGCCCCCATCTGGCATCGTCAGGTTAATTCCAAGTGTGTTTGTCTTGTAGTACTGTAGGTAAAGCCAGTGCTGCTGTTTTCAGCAATGGGATAATACTTTTTTATCGTGTGTGTGTGTGTGTGTGTGTGTGTGTGTGTGTGTGTGTGTGTGTGTGTGTGTGTGTGTGTGTGTGTGTGTGTGTGTATTCAGGTAATATTCATGTCTGATATAAGGATATGTTCACATTGCATTGTGTTGCTATACATTAATAATTTCATATTGTATAGTGTGTATATTGAACAGGAGGATTGACATACTGTGTGTCTGGAGGTCCAGGTTCATCACTGAAGTTAGGAGGTTTTCCTCTAGACGTGTCACTCTTCACAGACAGAAGGCTGGGTGTTGGAGACTCTGCTCTGTGGTACAGACTTCTAGAATCATTAAAATAAATATATATATATCCACAATTTGGTAAGATTTCTTTAATAGTTCTTCAACATTGATCAGAACGTGATGATCTAAACATGGGGTGTAGCTGGGTCCCAATTAGTTAAAATCGGCTAGGGGGCCCCTGAGCTGGAGCCTGGAGCTCCGTCAGGGACCCCTGGGGGCCCCTGAGCTGGAGCCTGGAGCTCCGTCAGGGACCCCTGGGGGCCCCTGAGCTGGAGCCTGGAGCTCCGTTAGGGACCCCTGGGGGCCCCTGAGCTGGAGCCTGGAGCTCCGTCAGGGACCCCTGGGGGTCCCCAGAACACACTTTGAGAACCACTGCTATAAAGATATGATACAAATATTATTGTAATATAAATCCTATATTATATAATTGTAGAATTGATCAAAACAGAAGAAAAAGGTTATTCTCTTATCTCTTCGGTTTTAACATGTAACTTAGCATGATATCACTTTGTCATGTCTTAGTGTTTATATTGTACAGGAGGATTGACGTACTGTGTGTCTGGAGGTCCAGGTTCATTACTGAAGTTAGGAGGTTTTCCTCTAGACGTGTCACTCTTCACAGACAGAAGGCTGGGAGTTGGAGACTCTGCTCTGTGGTACAGACTTCTGGAATCATAAGAAAAGGAACCACATGTTGGTAAGATTTCTTCAATAGTTCTTCAACATTGATCAGAAAGTGATGATCTAAAAACAGTCGCCTCAACATCATGACATAAAAGCATCAAAAAGTCAACCAACCCAAAAAAGTGTTAAATTATTTGTTCCAGGTATAGGGTTGTCCCGATCCCGATAGGGCTGCGATATTCAGGATTTACAGCCAAATGAATGCAAACTGAGGGTTTAAACACACAGTACTGTAACGTATCATGATGGGTTAGGACTTTTGGGGTTATTTTATTGACACAGATGAATAAGCCCATTGTTAATAACAGTGACGAGAACTGTGTCTTTTTTTTGAATTGATTTAAATATTTATTAACAGTTTGTAGAATTTACAGTACATTTTAAGCACAAACTCAATACAAAGACTGTTAACTGTGAGTGGACGACCCAATTAAGCATTACACTTGTTTACAACAGGGTCCACATTGTTCAATTCATCAAAACATTTAGAGACGTACAAATAGACACTTCTATGTAGCTAAAGAACAGAACAGGAATTCATCATATAGGGAGCAAAAAGGGAAAAGATACATATACAGTGAGGGGAAATGGGGTGGGGGGGGGGGGGTTCAGATTTTACAGAGGCCAGTTTCGAATTGCAGCCGTCCGTAGGTGCCCTTTGAGAGCGGTTTTGAAGGAGTCAAGGGATTCACATGTCTTAATGACTGTTGGTCTGTCACTGTTATCCACTGTTACCCCTTTTTGGGGGTCCCTGAGCTTGAGCCTCTTCACGGTCACACGGACGCTCAAGGCCAGGGCCCCCCCCTAGCTCAGGGCCCCCCTAGCTCAGGGCCCCCCCTAGCTCAGGGGCCCCCCTAGCTCAGGCCCCCCCTAGCTCAGGGGCCCCCCTAGCTCAGGGGCCCCCCTAGCTCAGGGACCCCCCTAGCTCAGGGACCCCCCTAGCTCAGGCCCCCCCCTAGCTCAGGGCCCCCCCTAGCTCAGGGCCCCCCCTAGCTCAGGGACCCCCCTAGCTCAGGGACCCCCTAGCTCAGGGACCCCCCTAGCTCAGGGCCCCCCCTAGCTCAGGGACCCCCCTAGCTCAGGGACCCCCCTAGCTCAGGGACCCCCCTAGCTCAGGGCCCCCCTAGCTCAGGGACCCCCCTAGCTCAGGGCCCCCCTAGCTCAGGGCCCCCCCTAGCTCAGGCCCCCCCCTAGCTCAGGGACCCCCTAGCTAAGGGACCCCCTAGCTCAGGGACCCCCCTAGCTCAGGGACCCTGAATACCATATCCGCCACATTAACACACTTTTGTCCTTCAATGTCTGTGTTTACACAAACACTCAAAGCTGGACATAGGAGGGGCTAGCGCCCCTCTAAAACGTGATGGGGACATCCCTAATATGAATATTATATCCATATCATGATATTTGACTGGATATTTTCTGTGATTTTGGATATTGCAATTGCACTATTATACAGCTTTAGATTAAATAACTGCACATTCCATTTTGTAAATTGTATAGTTTGTCATTGGTTTATTATGTTTCTTAATATAAAGGTGAATCCATTTCACATTGTTGCATTATTTCTGTGTATTCATTCTTTGTGTCTTTCTACTTAAGGTTTACAGTATTTAAAGGTCCAGGTGTATAGTTACTGAAGCGTATATGTACGTATGAGCCTAGACATTAAAACTTAGCATGATCACTTTGTTTATATTGAACAGGAGGATTGACATACTGTGTGTCTGGAGGTCCAGGTTCATTACTGAAGTCAGGAGGTTTTCCTCTAGACGTGTCACTCTTCACAGACAGAAGGCTGGGTGTTGGAGACTCTGCTCTGTGGTACAGACTTCTGGAACCATAGACAGCATTACTATAGTCTATTCTCTGCTGTGTTGGAGAGGTGTTGAGACAACATTACTATAGTCTATTCTCTGCTGTGTGTTGGAGAGGTGTTGAGACAACATTACTATAGTCTATTCTCTGCTGTGTGTTGGAGAGGTGTTGAGACAACATTACTATAGTCTATTCTCTGCTGTGTGTTGGAGAGGTTGTCGTGGAAATCTATATATAAACATGTAGAATACTCAAAGTTACAGCCCTGGTTTATGACGTCACTGTCCACACATGGTCATGCCTTGTGGCTATATGTTGGGGGTTGTCTGTGGGAGAAGAGGAGGGCTATAAAGGCTGTCAATTGTTGAGACTCTGGGAGTCAGACTGGGTTTTCCATACATGAGTGTAAGTCTGTCTCCTGCTCGAGTAAATCTCTATATTCTATACCTCAGAATTCTTGTGTTGCCTCATTATTCATTATTGTGATTTGTCTTTTGAGCACATGTCCGCAGATTCCATTACATATTTGGAGGTTTCCCATCGAGATGTGCTGGGCTTGGCGATGTCGGCCCGGTGGGGTAAAGTTCTGTGTCTTTCGGCTGGGCCGACGTCGCGCAAGTGAAGTATCATTGGATTTTGGAAATCAAATCTGTGAGTATTACGTGAGTAAAATGCAACATATTAATGTTCAGAATGTTTTTACTGTAGTTATATGATTTATTAGTGTTGAACAAGTTTTTACTGTAGTTATACAATTTATAGTGTTGAACAGCGGTATTGTTTGAATTATGCCATACTAGTGAGACATGAGAATGTATTTTTAGGCAGTAGTTATACAAATGCGTGTAGAGACGTTGGAAGGTGGTGGACTGACAGTAAATGAGATGGTTATAGTGTCAGCTGGTACCCCGGCAGAAGGCTTTAGAGTGCTCTAAATGAGTTGCATGAGCAGCCTACACCTCAGGGTGTCCGGCAGTCGGGAACCAACTGTCTATAAAGTAAGGTATAATTAGTATTGGTCCACCATCAACACTAAAGATAGAGACTAGATAGAGTAGGGCCTTTTTAAAAAATTGGTTTGTAGTATGTTTTTTTTCCAGCTCCATATGATCCTATGAAGACGACAACATGAATGATGATGATGATGAATGATGATGATGATGATGATGATGTGCGATCATGTCTGCTACTATGACACTGAGGGTCCTAAATGAGAGTGCTGTTAGCACTCTGAACTCTGAATCCGGCGATCATGTGCGGTCATGTGCCCCAGGAATGTCACCTGTGGGGTGACAATTTCTGGTCTTTTGAGAAGCCGGGACGTGTGCTGTTCTGTTGAAAATGGCCAATCTGCAAATTCGCAACATGTCTGGGCCCTGCACATTGTGAAAGAACTAAAAAGACTTGACTTGCTCCTCAAAGTGGGCTGATGGACAATTCTGAATGGACACTATGGTGCTGAGATGTTTTCTTGGGTCCAATGTCGGCAACGGTTATTGTATGTTTAATTCTTAATTGTTTGTTGTTATAAAACCATTGTGTCACTGTATATTGATTTATGTTTGTGCCTGAATACCTGTGTATTCTGATGTGTTTTGTTGTGTATACTATGTTGTTGATTTTATGTTTTTATCATGTCGTAAGCCATGTGGTGGTCGTTTTCTCTTATGAGATAGGCCGGTGTAGGAATTTTCCCAGAACGTTACGAGATAATGTTGTATGAAAAGGGGTTTTTCGCCTGCCCGTACGATATGAGTGAGTGTTTATTTTGTGTTTCATCTGCAATGTACTGATAAATGGTGTTTATGAGTTTTTAAATGTTTAAAAGTGGGGTAATGTCGTGGAAATCTATATATAAACATGTAGAATACTCAAAGTTACAGCCCTGGTTTATGACGTCACTGTCCACACATGGTCATGCCTTGTGGCTATATGTTGGGGGTTGTCTGTGGGAGAAGAGGAGGGCTATAAAGGCTGTCAATTGTTGAGACTCTGGGAGTCAGACTGGGTTTTCCATACATGAGTGTAAGTCTGTCTCCTGCTCGAGTAAATCTCTATATTCTATACCTCAGAATTCTTGTGTTGCCTCATTATTCATTATTGTGATTTGTCTTTTGAGCACATGTCCGCAGATTCCATTACAAGGTGTTGAGACAACATTACTATAGTCTATTCTCTGCTGTGTGTTGGAGAGGTGTTGAGACAACATTACTATAGTCTATTCTCTGCTGTGTTGGAGAGGTGTTGAGACAACATTACTATAGTCTATTCTCTGCTGTGTGTTGGAGAGGTGTTGAGACAACATTACTATAGTCTATTCTCTGCTGTGTGTTGGAGAGGTGTTGAGACAACATTACTATAGTCTATTCTCTGCTGTGTGTTGGAGAGGTGTTGAGACAACATTACTATAGTCTATTCTCTGCTGTGTGTTGGAGAGGTGTTGAGACAACATTACTATAGTCTATTCTCTGCTGTGTGTTGGAGAGGTGTTGAGACAGCATTACTATAGTCTATTCTCTGCTGTGTTGGAGAGGTGTTGAGACAACATTACTATAGTCTATTCTCTAATGTGTGTTGGAGAGGTGTTGAGACAGCATTACTATAGTCTATTCTCTGCTGTGTGTTGGAGAGGTGTTGAGACAACATTACTATAGTCTATTCTCTGCTGTGTGTTGGAGAGGTGTTGAGAAAGCATTACTATAGTCTATTCTCTGCTGTGTTGGAGAGGTGTTGAGACTGCATTACTATAGTCTATTCTCTGCTGTGTTGGAGAGGTGTTGAGACAGCATTACTATAGTCTATTCTCTGCTGTGTTGCAGAGGTGTTGAGACAGCATTACTATAGTCTATTCTCTGCTGTGTTGGAGAGGTGTTGAGACAGCATTACTATAGTCTATTCTCTGCTGTGTGTTGGAGAGGTGTTGAGACAACATTACTATAGTCTATTCTCTGCTGTGTGTTGGAGAGGTGTTGAGACAACATTACTATAGTCTATTCTCTGCTGTGTTGGAGAGGTGTTGAGACAACATTACTATAGTCTATTCTCTGCTGTGTGTTGGAGAGGTGTTGAGACAACATTACTATAGTCTATTCTCTGCTGTGTTGGAGAGGTGTTGAGACAACATTACTATAGTCTATTCTCTTGCTGTGTGTTGGAGAGGTGTTGAGACAACATTACTATAGTCTATTCTCTGCTGTGTGTTGGAGAGGTGTTGAGACAACATTACTATAGTCTATTCTCTTGCTGTGTGTTGGAGAGGTGTTGAGACAACATTACTATAGTCTATTCTCTGCTGTGTGTTGGAGAGGTGTTGAGACAGCATTACTATAGTCTATTCTCTGCTGTGTGTTGGAGAGGTGTTGAGACAACATTACTATAGTCTATTATATATAAACTTTATTACAGGCTCATGGCCCACAGGGTAAAAACATACAATACATAGAAAAAGGTAAAATAATAAAATAAAATAAAAATAAGTTATCCAGCCCCTCAGGGAACAAATCAAAAGAGGCACTCGTGCCAGTGTCCTCTGATGGTGGATGTGAACCTGACAGAGCTACAGAGAGGGTCTGTCATCAGCCGTATTAATCCATTCAAGGAGCGGTCCAGTCTACACATGAATTTGTAGGTAAGGTTCCTCAAGAGGGCCATGAAGGTGGTGAGTCCTAGTGTACAGAATAGTGCACTAGCTCTAGTGCTCCTGGGTTTCTTGAGTAGAATGCGCAGACAGTCATTGTAGGCTACTTGCAGCTTGCGCAAGCTCTCCTTTTTAAAGTTCACCCACAATGGGGCAGTATAGAGGGGGGTGCAGTACGCTCTAAACAGGTTAACCTTAACATCAGTTGTACAGTGGTGAAATTTGCGAACCAGCATGTTTGCTTGCACATAAAGCATTCTCCTCTGTCTATACATATCTTCATCATCATCTAGTGTATCTGTGATGATGTGACCAAGATATTTAGCACTTTTAGCTACATTTACAGTCAGACCAGACAGGTAAAAATGTGGGAACCTGAGCTCCGAGTCATCCTTCGTTCTACATATCAGGACCATGCTCTTCTTAGCATTATACTTAATATTAAAGTCCAGCCCATAATTAGAGCAGATATTGAGCAGATGTTGGAATCCGCTGCTACTAGGGGATATTAAGCTCAGGTCGTCCGCGTACATAAAGTGGTTAATTAGAGTATCACCAATCATACACCCAGTATTGCACTCTTCTAGCTGCTTTGATAGGCCGTCCATATATAAATTAAAGAGGGCTGGGGATAAAATCCCCCCCTGTCTGACGCCATTGCCCACCCGAAAGGGGGCAGATAGGGTGTTGCCCCATTTGACCTGCATTTGCTGGTTGGCATACCAGTAGACCAATATACGTATTAAATTACTGGGCACACCCCTAAGCTTGAGCTTATTAAAAAGCTTATAATGATGAATAAGATCAAAAGCACGGGAAGCATCAATAAGACCAACAAACATAGTAGAACCCTGCTTTCTATATGTCTCTACTGCTTCTTTGAGAGCATATATACACATATCAGTACTATGTTTAGGCTTGAAGCCAAACTGATTGTCAGTGGTGGTTATATACATACTTAATCTGTCCAGAAGTAGTTTTTCTAATACTTTGGACAAAATGCTTGCAAGCGCTATAGGCCGGTAGTTATCAATACTACCAACTTTCCCTGACTTGTCTTTTATCACAGGGACTAGAACAACAGACAACATGGAGTCAGGTAAAGTACCATGGGTCATCAAACCAGAGAAACAAATAGAAAGCAGCACAGCCAATCTAGGACCAGCTAGCTTTAGGTGCTCAGCAGTGATATTATCTAGGCCACTGGCCTTTCTCTCAGACAGTTGCGCTATTGAATTAGAAACCTCATGGGTGTTAAAAACAGTGATTTCATTTTCATCTTCTATTTTTCCCACATGGAAAGGCTCACTTTTGACACTATTAAACAGGGAAGCATAATGCTGCCTCCAGAGTTCAGCGATGCCCACAGGATCAGTTACCCCCTCTATATTACATGGGAGTGCTACTTGAGCCCTGTTTAGGGACTTGACTTCTTTCCAAAAGTTAGTAGAATCATTATTAAGCAGATTGTCAGCCATAGAATGTGCACTCATGGCCTGCTCTTGCTTACTTATAAACCTTAATGCATATTTGTACTTGGCATTGGTTCTCTTTTTATGTTCTAGGACAGGTCCCAGTCTGGGCCTGCCAGCTATAACCCAGGCTCTATGGGCATCGTTGGCCTCAGCATGGTGGCTAGCTACATATTTATTCCACCCAGGCTTGGCCTTTTTAGGGCGTGAGAATAAAGACCTACTAGCATTCTGCAGGGCACTCACTATGTCATTGTACATGAGACAAAGGCTTTCCCCATGGGCTGGGTCCTCGCAATTTACATTGGTGCAACAAATTGCATTCATGGGTAGATGCATATTAGACAATAATTCATTAGAGTAAAGAGAATATTTGAGGACATCATTTTCAGAGAGTTTGCCCCAATTTATTTTAGCCTCTTTTTCTTCATTAACCTTAGTGAGAGTTGGCACATTTTCAACATTTAAAACCATGGCAACAGGTATGTGGTCAGTCGTAGCTAACCCATAACGTATCTCCATATTAACTATCGTGGCGTGTGCATCAACAGTGGATATCACGTGATCGAGCCAAGAAGTGGTGTTCCATGCTTCGCTAATATAAGTAAAGCTTGACTCTGGCAAGAGCAGTTTGCTTGATATTACTAGGTTGGCTTCATTTGTGAATTTCTCCATATTCTTAGCAAATAAAGACTTGTTGTCTGACAGGTCAGCATTATAATCACCCAGCACATAGATACATGACGAATTGTTTTGTTCAATAAAAGAATATATGAAAGCAAGCCTGCTCACAAACTCGTCAAGATGATCATATGATTCATATGGCATATAGATATTAATAATAACAAAATTCTTGCCACCTATGTTAAACTCAAGCCCAATTGCCCAGTCAACATTTAAACGTAAAACTTTAACCAGTGAGTCATATTTCGTATTCCATAATATAGCAACCCCACCAGCAATCCTACCTCGCAGAATTCTCGAGCTAAGGTCCGTGGTGGATTCTCCAGCACCGTGGAATTCCGGGTGTAGAGTGTTCAATTTATCCAGGTCCTGCTTAGCTAACCAAGATTCCTGTATACACAAGACATCACAGTCATCCAGCAGTGAGTCCACCACCAGCCGCCTCGCTTTGTCGGCAGCTGTATGTCCTACTCTTAGGCCACGAGAGTTGTAGGATATGACCCTCATTATGAGCCAGTGATAATCCCGACAGGGCTACTGGTTTCCCCATTGACCGGGGACACGACCACAGGGGATCCAGAAGGGATCCTCTCTGGTGGTCTACCAGCTCCCTTTCTAGGGCGGCGAGGTTCGTAGTATTGCCTCACCACAGAGCCAGCTGGCCAGAACTGGGGGTCGTACATCTCCTTCCACTCGTTCCATTCAGCAGAGATACAGAAGGAGCTGAATCGGCTCAGTGGCGTCTCTATTCTCCTGCATTTCACTTCCCGGTTCATTTTCTCTTGCAGAAAGTCACGGAGAGTATCAGCATCAAGATCCGGTGAAAATTTCGTGGCAAACACGCTAACCAGCTATTCTCTGCTGTGTTGGAGAGGTGTTGAGACAACATTACTAGTCTATTCTCTGCTGTGTGTTGGAGAGGTGTTGAGACAACATTACTATAGTCTATTCTCTGCTATGTTGGAGAGGTGTTGAGACAACATTACTATAGTCTATTCTCTGCTGTGTGTTGGAGAGGTGTTGAGACAACATTACTATAGTCTATTCTCTGCTGTGTGCTGGAGAGGTGTTGAGACAACATTACTATAGTCTATTCTCTGCTGTGTGTTGGAGAGGTGTTGAGACAACCTTACTATAGTCTATTCTCTGCTGTGTGTTGGAGAGGTGTTGAGACAGCATTACTATAGTCTATTCTCTGCTGTGTGTTGGAGAGGTGTTGAGACAGCATTACTATAGTCTATTCTCTGCTGTGTGTTGGAGAGGTGTTGAGACAACCTTACTATAGTCTATTCTCTGCTGTGTTGGAGAGGTGTTGAGACAGCATTACTATAGTCTATTCTCTGCTGTGTTGGAGAGGTGTTGAGACAACATTACTATAGTCTATTCTCTGCTGTGTGTTGGAGAGGTGTTGAGACAACATTACTATAGTCTATTCTCTGCTGTGTTAGAGAGGTGTTGAGACAACATTACTATAGTCTATTCTCTGCTGTGTGTTGGAGAGGTGTTGAGACAACATTACTATAGTCTATTCTCTGCTGTGTTGGAGAGGTGTTGAGACAGCATTACTATAGTCTATTCTCTGCTGTGTGTTGGAGAGGTGTTGAGACAACATTACTATAGTCTATTCTCTGCTGTGTGTTGGAGAGGTGTTGAGACAGCATTACTATAGTCTATTCTCTGCTGTGTTGGAGAGGTGTTGAGACAGCATTACTATAGTCTATTCTCTGCTGTGTGTTGGAGAGGTGTTGAGACAACATTACTATAGTCTATTCTCTGCTGTGTGCTGGAGAGGTGTTGAGACAACATTACTATAGTCTATTCTCTGCTGTGTGTTGGAGAGGTGTTGAGACAACATTACTATAGTCTATTCTCTGCTGTGTGTTGGAGAGGTGTTGAGACAGCATTACTATAGTCTATTCTCTGCTGTGTTGGAGAGGTGTTGAGACAGCATTACTATAGTCTATTCTCTGCTGTGTTGGAGAGGTGTTGAGACAGCATTACTATAGTCTATTCTCTGCTGTGTGTTGGAGAGGTGTTGAGACAACATTACTATAGTCTATTCTCTGCTGTGTTGGAGAGGTGTTGAGACAACATTACTAGTCTATTCTCTGCTGTGTGTTGGAGAGGTGTTGAGACAACATTACTATAGTCTATTCTCTGCTGTGTGTTGGAGAGGTGTTGAGACAGCATTACTATAGTCTATTCTCTGCTGTGTTGGAGAGGTGTTGAGACAGCATTACTATAGTCTATTCTCTGCTGTGTGTTGGAGAGGTGTTGAGACAACATTACTATAGTCTATTCTCTGCTGTGTTGGAGAGGTGTTGAGACAACATTACTAGTCTATTCTCTGCTGTGTGTTGGAGAGGTGTTGAGACAACATTACTATAGTCTATTCTCTGCTATGTTGGAGAGGTGTTGAGACAACATTACTATAGTCTATTCTCTGCTGTGTGTTGGAGAGGTGTTGAGACAACATTACTATAGTCTATTCTCTGCTGTGTGCTGGAGAGGTGTTGAGACAACATTACTATAGTCTATTCTCTGCTGTGTGTTGGAGAGGTGTTGAGACAACATTACTATAGTCTATTCTCTGCTGTGTGTTGGAGAGGTGTTGAGACAGCATTACTATAGTCTATTCTCTGCTGTGTTGGAGAGGTGTTGAGACAGCATTACTATAGTCTATTCTCTGCTGTGTTGGAGAGGTGTTGAGACAGCATTACTATAGTCTATTCTCTGCTGTGTGTTGGAGAGGTGTTGAGACAGCATTACTATAGTCTATTCTCTGCTGTGTTGGAGAGGTGTTGAGACAGCATTACTATAGTCTATTCTCTGCTGTGTGTTGGAGAGGTGTTGAGACAGCATTACTATAGTCTATGCTCTGCTGTGTGTTGTAGAGGTGTTGAGACAACATTACTATAGTCTATTCTCTGCTGTGTGTTGGAGAGGTGTTGAGACAACATTACTATAGTCTATTCTCTGCTGTGTGTTGGAGAGGTGTTGAGACAGCATTACTATAGTCTATTCTCTGCTGTGTTGGAGAGGTGTTGAGAGTGCATTACTATAGTCTATTCTCTGCTGTGTTGGAGAGGTGTTGAGACAGCATTACTATAGTCTATTCTCTGCTGTGTTGGAGAGGTGTTGAGACAGCATTACTATAGTCTATTCTCTGCTGTGTGTTGGAGAGGTGTTGAGACAACATTACTATAGTCTATTCTCTGCTGTGTTGGAGAGGTGTTGAGACAACATTACTAGTCTATTCTCTGCTGTGTGTTGGAGAGGTGTTGAGACAACATTACTATAGTCTATTCTCTGCTGTGTGTTGGAGAGGTGTTGAGACAGCATTACTATAGTCTATTCTCTGCTGTGTTGGAGAGGTGTTGAGACAGCATTACTATAGTCTATTCTCTGCTGTGTGTTGGAGAGGTGTTGAGACAACATTACTATAGTCTATTCTCTGCTGTGTTGGAGAGGTGTTGAGACAACATTACTAGTCTATTCTCTGCTGTGTGTTGGAGAGGTGTTGAGACAACATTACTATAGTCTATTCTCTGCTATGTTGGAGAGGTGTTGAGACAACATTACTATAGTCTATTCTCTGCTGTGTGTTGGAGAGGTGTTGAGACAACATTACTATAGTCTATTGTCTGCTGTGTGCTGGAGAGGTGTTGAGACAACATTACTATAGTCTATTCTCTGCTGTGTGTTGGAGAGGTGTTGAGACAACATTACTATAGTCTATTCTCTGCTGTGTGTTGGAGAGGTGTTGAGACAGCATTACTATAGTCTATTCTCTGCTGTGTTGGAGAGGTGTTGAGACAGCATTACTATAGTCTATTCTCTGCTGTGTTGGAGAGGTGTTGAGACAGCATTACTATAGTCTATTCTCTGCTGTGTGTTGGAGAGGTGTTGAGACAGCATTACTATAGTCTATTCTCTGCTGTGTTGGAGAGGTGTTGAGACAGCATTACTATAGTCTATTCTCTGCTGTGTTGGAGAGGTGTTGAGACAGCATTACTATAGTCTATTCTCTGCTGTGTGTTGTAGAGGTGTTGAGACAACATTACTATAGTCTATTCTCTGCTATGTTGGAGAGGTGTTTTGACAGCATTACTATAGTCTATTCTCTGCTGTGTGTTGGAGAGGTGTTGAGACAGCATTACTATAGTCTATTCTCTGCTGTGTGTTGGAGAGGTGTTGAGACAACATTACTATAGTCTATTCTCTGCTGTGTGTTGGAGAGGTGTTGAGACAACATTACTATAGTCTATTCTCTGCTGTGTGTTGGAGAGGTGTTGAGACAGCATTACTATAGTCTATTCTCTGCTGTGTTGGAGAGGTGTTGAGGCTGCATTACTATAGTCTATTCTCTGCTGTGTTGGAGAGGTGTTGAGACAGCATTACTATAGTCTATTCTCTGCTGTGTTGCAGAGGTGTTGAGACAGCATTACTATAGTCTATTCTCTGCTGTGTTGGAGAGGTGTTGAGACAGCATTACTATAGTCTATTCTCTGCTGTGTGTTGGAGAGGTGTTGAGACAACATTACTATAGTCTATTCTCTGCTGTGTGTTGGAGAGGTGTTGAGACAACATTACTATAGTCTATTCTCTGCTGTGTGTTGGAGAGGTGTTGAGACAACATTACTATAGTCTATTCTCTGCTGTGTGTTGGAGAGGTGTTGAGACAGCATTACTATAGTCTATTCTCTGCTGTGTGTTAGAGAGGTGTTGAGACAACATTACTATAGTCTATTCTCTGCTGTGTGTTGGAGAGGTGTTGAGACAACATTACTATAGTCTATTCTCTGCTGTGTGTTGGAGAGGTGTTGAGACAGCATTACTATAGTCTATTCTCTGCTGTGTTGGAGAGGTGTTGAGACTGCATTACTATAGTCTATTCTCTGCTGTGTTGGAGAGGTGTTGAGACAGCATTACTATAGTCTATTCTCTGCTGTGTTGCAGAGGTGTTGAGACAGCATTACTATAGTCTATTCTCTGCTGTGTTGGAGAGGTGTTGAGACAGCATTACTATAGTCTATTCTCTGCTGTGTGTTGGAGAGGTGTTGAGACAACATTACTATAGTCTATTCTCTGCTGTGTGTTGGAGAGGTGTTGAGACAACATTACTATAGTCTATTCTCTGCTGTGTTGGAGAGGTGTTGAGACAGCATTACTATAGTCTATTCTCTGCTGTGTGTTGGAGAGGTGTTGAGACAACATTACTATAGTCTATTCTCTGCTGTGTGTTGGAGAGGTGTTGAGACAACATTACTATAGTCTATTCTCTGCTGTGTGTTGGAGAGGTGTTGAGACAGCATTACTATAGTCTATTCTCTGCTGTGTTGGAGAGGTGTTGAGACTGCATTACTATAGTCTATTCTCTGCTGTGTTGGAGAGGTGTTGAGACAGCATTACTATAGTCTATTCTCTGCTGTGTTGCAGAGGTGTTGAGACAGCATTACTATAGTCTATTCTCTGCTGTGTTGGAGAGGTGTTGAGACAGCATTACTATAGTCTATTCTCTGCTGTGTGTTGGAGAGGTGTTGAGACAACATTACTATAGTCTATTCTCTGCTGTGTGTTGGAGAGGTGTTGAGACAACATTACTATAGTCTATTCTCTGCTGTGTTGGAGAGGTGTTGAGACAGCATTACTATAGTCTATTCTCTGCTGTGTGTTGGAGAGGTGTTGAGACAACATTACTATAGTCTATTCTCTGCTGTGTGTTGGAGAGGTGTTGAGACAGCATTACTATAGTCTATTCTCTGCTGTGTTGGAGAGGTGTTGAGACAGCATTACTATAGTCTATTCTCTGCTGTGTGTTGGAGAGGTGTTGAGACAACATTACTATAGTCTATTCTCTGCTGTGTTTGAGAGGTGTTGAGACAGCATTACTATAGTCTATTCTCTGCTGTGTGTTGGAGAGGTGTTGAGACAACATTACTAGTCTATTCTCTGCTGTGTGTTGGAGAGGTGTTGAGACAGCGTTACTATAGTCTATTCTCTGCTGTGTGTTGGAGAGGTGTTGAGACAGCATTACTATAGTCTATTCTCTGCTGTGTTGGAGAGGTGTTGAGACAGCATTACTATAGTCTATTCTCCGCTGTGTTGGAGAGGTGTTGAGACAGCATTACTATAGTCTATTCTCTGCTGTGTGTTGGAGAGGTGTTGAGACAGCATTACTATAGTCTATTCTCTGCTGTGTTGGAGAGGTGTTGAGACAGCATTACTATAGTCTATTCTCTGCTGTGTGTTGGAGAGGTGTTGAGACAGCATTACTATAGTCTATTCTCTGCTGTGTGTTGTAGAGGTGTTGAGACAACATTACTATAGTCTATTCTCTGCTGTGTGTTGGAGAGGTGTTGAGACAACATTACTATAGTCTATTCTCTGCTGTGTTGGAGAGGTGTTGAGACAACATTACTATAGTCTATTCTCTGCTGTGTGTTGGAGAGGTGTTGAGACAGCATTACTATAGTCTATTCTCTGCTGTGTTGGAGAGGTGTTGAGACTGCATTACTATAGTCTATTCTCTGCTGTGTTGGAGAGGTGTTGAGACAGCATTACTATAGTCTATTCTCTGCTGTGTTGCAGAGGTGTTGAGACAGCATTACTATAGTCTATTCTCTGCTGTGTTGGAGAGGTGTTGAGACAGCATTACTATAGTCTATTCTCTGCTGTGTGTTGGAGAGGTGTTGAGACAACATTACTATAGTCTATTCTCTGCTGTGTGTTGGAGAGGTGTTGAGACAACATTACTATAGTCTATTCTCTGCTGTGTTGGAGAGGTGTTGAGACAGCATTACTATAGTCTATTCTCTGCTGTGTGTTGGAGAGGTGTTGAGACAACATTACTATAGTCTATTCTTTGCTGTGTGTTGGAGAGGTGTTGAGACAGCATTACTATAGTCTATTCTCTGCTGTGTTGGAGAGGTGTTGAGACAGCATTACTATAGTCTATTCTCTGCTGTGTGTTGGAGAGGTGTTGAGACAACATTACTATAGTCTATTCTCTGCTGTGTTGGAGAGGTGTTGAGACAGCATTACTATAGTCTATTCTCTGCTGTGTGTTGGAGAGGTGTTGAGACAACATTACTAGTCTATTCTCTGCTGTGTGTTGGAGAGGTGTTGAGACAGCGTTACTATAGTCTATTCTCTGCTGTGTGTTGGAGAGGTGTTGAGACAACATTACTAGTCTATTCTCTGCTGTGTGTTGGAGAGGTGTTGAGACAGCGTTACTATAGTCTATTCTCTGCTGTGTGTTGGAGAGGTGTTGAGACAGCATTACTATAGTCTATTCTCTGCTGTGTTGGAGAGGTGTTGAGACAGCATTACTATAGTCTATTCTCTGCTGTGTTGGAGAGGTGTTGAGACAGCATTACTATAGTCTATTCTCTGCTGTGTGTTGGAGAGGTGTTGAGACAGCATTACTATAGTCTATTCTCTGCTGTGTTGGAGAGGTGTTGAGACAGCATTACTATAGTCTATTCTCTGCTGTGTGTTGGAGAGGTGTTGAGACAGCATTACTATAGTCTATTCTCTGCTGTGTGTTGTAGAGGTGTTGAGACAACATTACTATAGTCTATTCTCTGCTATGTTGGAGAGGTGTTGAGACAACATTACTATAGTCTATTCTCTGCTGTGTGTTGGAGAGGTGTTGAGACAACATTACTATAGTCTATTCTCTGCTGTGTGTTGGAGAGGTGTTGAGACAACATTACTATAGTCTATTCTCTGCTGTGTGTTGGAGAGGTGTTGAGAAAGCATTACTATAGTCTATTCTCTGCTGTGTTGGAGAGGTGTTGAGACTGCATTACTATAGTCTATTCTCTGCTGTGTTGGAGAGGTGTTGAGACAGCATTACTATAGTCTATTCTCTGCTGTGTTGCAGAGGTGTTGAGACAGCATTACTATAGTCTATTCTCTGCTGTGTTGGAGAGGTGTTGAGACAGCATTACTATAGTCTATTCTCTGCTGTGTGTTGGAGAGGTGTTGAGACAACATTACTATAGTCTATTCTCTGCTGTGTGTTGGAGAGGTGTTGAGACAACATTACTATAGTCTATTCTCTGCTGTGTTGGAGAGGTGTTGAGACAACATTACTATAGTCTATTCTCTGCTGTGTGTTGGAGAGTTGTTGAGACAACATTACTATAGTCTATTCTCTGCTGTGTTGGAGAGGTGTTGAGACAACATTACTATAGTCTATTCTCTGCTGTGTGTTGGAGAGGTGTTGAGACAACATTACTATAGTCTATTCTCTGCTGTGTTGGAGAGGTGTTGAGACAGCATTACTATAGTCTATTCTCTGCTGTGTGTTGGAGAGGTGTTGAGACAACATTACTATAGTCTATTCTCTGCTGTGTGTTGGAGAGGTGTTGAGACAGCATTACTATAGTCTATTCTCTGCTGTGTTGGAGAGGTGTTGAGACAGCATTACTATAGTCTATTCTCTGCTGTGTGTTGGAGAGGTGTTGAGACAACATTACTATAGTCTATTCTCTGCTGTGTTGGAGAGGTGTTGAGACAACATTACTAGTCTATTCTCTGCTGTGTGTTGGAGAGGTGTTGAGACAACATTACTATAGTCTATTCTCTGCTGTGTTGGAGAGGTGTTGAGACAACATTACTAGTCTATTCTCTGCTGTGTGTTGGAGAGGTGTTGAGACAACATTACTATAGTCTATTCTCTGCTATGTTGGAGAGGTGTTGAGACAACATTACTATAGTCTATTCTCTGCTGTGTGTTGTAGAGGTGTTGAGACAACATTACTATAGTCTATTCTCTGCTATGTTGGAGAGGTGTTGAGACAACATTACTATAGTCTATTCTCTGCTGTGTGTTGGAGAGGTGTTGAGACAACATTACTATAGTCTATTCTCTGCTGTGTGTTGGAGAGGTGTTGAGACAACATTACTATAGTCTATTCTCTGCTGTGTGTTGGAGAGGTGTTGAGAAAGCATTACTATAGTCTATTCTCTGCTGTGTTGGAGAGGTGTTGAGACTGCATTACTATAGTCTATTCTCTGCTGTATTGGAGAGGTGTTGAGACAGCATTACTATAGTCTATTCTCTGCTGTGTTGCAGAGGTGTTGAGACAGCATTACTATAGTCTATTCTCTGCTGTGTTGGAGAGGTGTTGAGACAGCATTACTATAGTCTATTCTCTGCTGTGTGTTGGAGAGGTGTTGAGACAACATTACTATAGTCTATTCTCTGCTGTGTGTTGGAGAGGTGTTGAGACAACATTACTATAGTCTATTCTCTGCTGTGTTGGAGAGGTGTTGAGACAACATTACTATAGTCTATTCTCTGCTGTGTGTTGGAGAGGTGTTGAGACAACATTACTATAGTCTATTCTCTGCTGTGTTGGAGAGGTGTTGAGACAACATTACTATAGTCTATTCTCTGCTGTGTGTTGGAGAGGTGTTGAGACAACATTACTATAGTCTATTCTCTGCTGTGTTGGAGAGGTGTTGAGACAGCATTACTATAGTCTATTCTCTGCTGTGTGTTGGAGAGGTGTTGAGACAACATTACTATAGTCTATTCTCTGCTGTGTGTTGGAGAGGTGTTGAGACAGCATTACTATAGTCTATTCTCTGCTGTGTTGGAGAGGTGTTGAGACAGCATTACTATAGTCTATTCTCTGCTGTGTGTTGGAGAGGTGTTGAGACAACATTACTATAGTCTATTCTCTGCTGTGTTGGAGAGGTGTTGAGACAACATTACTAGTCTATTCTCTGCTGTGTGTTGGAGAGGTGTTGAGACAACATTACTATAGTCTATTCTCTGCTATGTTGGAGAGGTGTTGAGACAACATTACTATAGTCTATTCTCTGCTGTGTGTTGGAGAGGTGTTGAGACAACATTACTATAGTCTATTCTCTGCTGTGTTGGAGAGGTGTTGAGACAGCATTACTATAGTCTATTCTCTGCTGTGTTGGAGAGGTGTTGAGACAACATTACTATAGTCTATTCTCTGCTGTGTTGGAGAGGTGTTGAGACAACATTACTATAGTCTATTCTCTGCTGTGCTGGAGAGGTGTTGAGACAACATTACTATAGTCTATTCTCTGCTGTGTGTTGGAGAGGTGTTGAGACAACATTACTATAGTCTATTCTCTGCTGTGTGTTGGAGAGGTGTTGAGACAGCATTACTATAGTCTATTCTCTGCTGTGTTGGAGAGGTGTTGAGACAGCATTACTATAGTCTATTCTCTGCTGTGTGTTGGAGAGGTGTTGAGACAGCATTACTATAGTCTATTCTCTGCTGTGTGTTGTAGAGGTGTTGAGACAACATTACTATAGTCTATTCTCTGCTATGTTGGAGAGGTGTTGAGACAACATTACTATAGTCTATTCTCTGCTGTGTGTTGGAGAGGTGTTGAGACAACATTACTATAGTCTATTCTCTGCTGTGTGTTGGAGAGGTGTTGAGACAACATTACTATAGTCTATTCTCTGCTGTGTGTTGGAGAGGTGTTGAGAAAGCATTACTATAGTCTATTCTCTGCTGTGTTGGAGAGGTGTTGAGACTGCATTACTATAGTCTATTCTCTGCTGTGTTGGAGAGGTGTTGAGACAGCATTACTATAGTCTATTCTCTGCTGTGTTGCAGAGGTGTTGAGACAGCATTACTATAGTCTATTCTCTGCTGTGTTGGAGAGGTGTTGAGACAGCATTACTATAGTCTATTCTCTGCTGTGTGTTGGAGAGGTGTTGAGACAACATTACTATAGTCTATTCTCTGCTGTGTGTTGGAGAGGTGTTGAGACAACATTACTATAGTCTATTCTCTGCTGTGTTGGAGAGGTGTTGAGACAACATTACTATAGTCTATTCTCTGCTGTGTGTTGGAGAGGTGTTGAGACAACATTACTATAGTCTATTCTCTGCTGTGTTGGAGAGGTGTTGAGACAACATTACTATAGTCTATTCTCTGCTGTGTGTTGGAGAGGTGTTGAGACAACATTACTATAGTCTATTCTCTGCTGTGTTGGAGAGGTGTTGAGACAACATTACTATAGTCTATTCTCTGCTGTGTGTTGGAGAGGTGTTGAGACAACATTACTATAGTCTATTCTCTGCTGTGTTGGAGAGGTGTTGAGACAGCATTACTATAGTCTATTCTCTGCTGTGTGTTGGAGAGGTGTTGAGACAACATTACTATAGTCTATTCTCTGCTGTGTGTTGGAGAGGTGTTGAGACAGCATTACTATAGTCTATTCTCTGCTGTGTTGGAGAGGTGTTGAGACAGCATTACTATAGTCTATTCTCTGCTGTGTGTTGGAGAGGTGTTGAGACAACATTACTATAGTCTATTCTCTGCTGTGTTGGAGAGGTGTTGAGACAACATTACTAGTCTATTCTCTGCTGTGTGTTGGAGAGGTGTTGAGACAACATTACTATAGTCTATTCTCTGCTATGTTGGAGAGGTGTTGAGACAACATTACTATAGTCTATTCTCTGCTGTGTGTTGGAGAGGTGTTGAGACAACATTACTATAGTCTATTCTCTGCTGTGTTGGAGAGGTGTTGAGACAGCATTACTATAGTCTATTCTCTGCTGTGTTGGAGAGGTGTTGAGACAACATTACTATAGTCTATTCTCTGCTGTGTTGGAGAGGTGTTGAGACAACATTACTATAGTCTATTCTCTGCTGTGCTGGAGAGGTGTTGAGACAACATTACTATAGTCTATTCTCTGCTGTGTGTTGGAGAGGTGTTGAGACAACATTACTATAGTCTATTCTCTGCTGTGTGTTGGAGAGGTGTTGAGACAGCATTACTATAGTCTATTCTCTGCTGTGTTGGAGAGGTGTTGAGACAGCATTACTATAGTCTATTCTCTGCTGTGTGTTGGAGAGGTGTTGAGACAGCATTACTATAGTCTATTCTCTGCTGTGTGTTGTAGAGGTGTTGAGACAACATTACTATAGTCTATTCTCTGCTATGTTGGAGAGGTGTTGAGACAACATTACTATAGTCTATTCTCTGCTGTGTGTTGGAGAGGTGTTGAGACAACATTACTATAGTCTATTCTCTGCTGTGTGTTGGAGAGGTGTTGAGACAACATTACTATAGTCTATTCTCTGCTGTGTGTTGGAGAGGTGTTGAGAAAGCATTACTATAGTCTATTCTCTGCTGTGTTGGAGAGGTGTTGAGACTGCATTACTATAGTCTATTCTCTGCTGTGTTGGAGAGGTGTTGAGACAGCATTACTATAGTCTATTCTCTGCTGTGTTGCAGAGGTGTTGAGACAGCATTACTATAGTCTATTCTCTGCTGTGTTGGAGAGGTGTTGAGACAGCATTACTATAGTCTATTCTCTGCTGTGTGTTGGAGAGGTGTTGAGACAACATTACTATAGTCTATTCTCTGCTGTGTGTTGGAGAGGTGTTGAGACAACATTACTATAGTCTATTCTCTGCTGTGTTGGAGAGGTGTTGAGACAACATTACTATAGTCTATTCTCTGCTGTGTGTTGGAGAGGTGTTGAGACAACATTACTATAGTCTATTCTCTGCTGTGTTGGAGAGGTGTTGAGACAACATTACTATAGTCTATTCTCTGCTGTGTGTTGGAGAGGTGTTGAGACAACATTACTATAGTCTATTCTCTGCTGTGTTGGAGAGGTGTTGAGACAGCATTACTATAGTCTATTCTCTGCTGTGTGTTGGAGAGGTGTTGAGACAACATTACTATAGTCTATTCTCTGCTGTGTGTTGGAGAGGTGTTGAGACAGCATTACTATAGTCTATTCTCTGCTGTGTTGGAGAGGTGTTGAGACAGCATTACTATAGTCTATTCTCTGCTGTGTGTTGGAGAGGTGTTGAGACAACATTACTATAGTCTATTCTCTGCTGTGTTGGAGAGGTGTTGAGACAACATTACTAGTCTATTCTCTGCTGTGTGTTGGAGAGGTGTTGAGACAACATTACTATAGTCTATTCTCTGCTGTGTTGGAGAGGTGTTGAGACAACATTACTAGTCTATTCTCTGCTGTGTGTTGGAGAGGTGTTGAGACAACATTACTATAGTCTATTCTCTGCTATGTTGGAGAGGTGTTGAGACAACATTACTATAGTCTATTCTCTGCTGTGTGTTGTAGAGGTGTTGAGACAACATTACTATAGTCTATTCTCTGCTATGTTGGAGAGGTGTTGAGACAACATTACTATAGTCTATTCTCTGCTGTGTGTTGGAGAGGTGTTGAGACAACATTACTATAGTCTATTCTCTGCTGTGTGTTGGAGAGGTGTTGAGACAACATTACTATAGTCTATTCTCTGCTGTGTGTTGGAGAGGTGTTGAGAAAGCATTACTATAGTCTATTCTCTGCTGTGTTGGAGAGGTGTTGAGACTGCATTACTATAGTCTATTCTCTGCTGTATTGGAGAGGTGTTGAGACAGCATTACTATTGTCTATTCTCTGCTGTGTTGCAGAGGTGTTGAGACAGCATTACTATAGTCTATTCTCTGCTGTGTTGGAGAGGTGTTGAGACAGCATTACTATAGTCTATTCTCTGCTGTGTGTTGGAGAGGTGTTGAGACAACATTACTATAGTCTATTCTCTGCTGTGTGTTGGAGAGGTGTTGAGACAACATTACTATAGTCTATTCTCTGCTGTGTTGGAGAGGTGTTGAGACAACATTACTATAGTCTATTCTCTGCTGTGTGTTGGAGAGGTGTTGAGACAACATTACTATAGTCTATTCTCTGCTGTGTTGGAGAGGTGTTGAGACAACATTACTATAGTCTATTCTCTGCTGTGTGTTGGAGAGGTGTTGAGACAACATTACTATAGTCTATTCTCTGCTGTGTTGGAGAGGTGTTGAGACAGCATTACTATAGTCTATTCTCTGCTGTGTGTTGGAGAGGTGTTGAGACAACATTACTATAGTCTATTCTCTGCTGTGTGTTGGAGAGGTGTTGAGACAGCATTACTATAGTCTATTCTCTGCTGTGTTGGAGAGGTGTTGAGACAGCATTACTATAGTCTATTCTCTGCTGTGTGTTGGAGAGGTGTTGAGACAACATTACTATAGTCTATTCTCTGCTGTGTTGGAGAGGTGTTGAGACAACATTACTAGTCTATTCTCTGCTGTGTGTTGGAGAGGTGTTGAGACAACATTACTATAGTCTATTCTCTGCTATGTTGGAGAGGTGTTGAGACAACATTACTATAGTCTATTCTCTGCTGTGTGTTGGAGAGGTGTTGAGACAACATTACTATAGTCTATTCTCTGCTGTGTTGGAGAGGTGTTGAGACAGCATTACTATAGTCTATTCTCTGCTGTGTTGGAGAGGTGTTGAGACAACATTACTATAGTCTATTCTCTGCTGTGTTGGAGAGGTGTTGAGACAACATTACTATAGTCTATTCTCTGCTGTGCTGGAGAGGTGTTGAGACAACATTACTATAGTCTATTCTCTGCTGTGTGTTGGAGAGGTGTTGAGACAACATTACTATAGTCTATTCTCTGCTGTGTGTTGGAGAGGTGTTGAGACAGCATTACTATAGTCTATTCTCTGCTGTGTTGGAGAGGTGTTGAGACAGCATTACTATAATCTATTCTCTGCTGTGTTGGAGAGGTGTTGAGACAGCATTACTATAGTCTATTCTCTGCTGTGTGTTGGAGAGGTGTTGAGACAGCATTACTATAGTCTATTCTCTGCTGTGTGTTGTAGAGGTGTTGAGACAACATTACTATAGTCTATTCTCTGCTATGTTGGAGAGGTGTTGAGACAGCATTACTATAGTCTATTCTCTGCTGTGTTGGAGAGGTGTTGAGACAACATTACTATAGTCTATTCTCTGCTGTGTGTTGGAGAGGTGTTGAGACAGCATTACTATAGTCTATTCTCTGCTGTGTGTTGGAAAGGGGTTGAGACAGCATTACTATAGTCTATTCTCTGCTGTGTGTTGGAGAGGTGTTGAGACAACATTACTATAGTCTATTCTCTGCTGTGTGTTGGAGAGGTGTTGAGACAACATTACTATAGTCTATTCTCTGCTGTGTGTTGGAGAGGTGTTGAGACAGCATTACTATAGTCTATTCTCTGCTGTGTGTTGGAGAGGTGTTGAGACAACATTACTATAGTCTATTCTCTGCTGTGTGTTGGAGAGGTGTTGAGACAACATTACTATAGTCTATTCTCTGCTGTGTTGGAGAGGTGTTGAGACTGCATTACTATAGTCTATTCTCTGCTGTGTTGGAGAGGTGTTGAGACAGCATTACTATAGTCTATTCTCTGCTGTGTTGGAGAGGTGTTGAGACAGCATTACTATAGTCTATTCTCTGCTGTGTGTTGTAGAGGTGTTGAGACAACATTACTATAGTCTATTCTCTGCTGTGTGTTGGAGAGGTGTTGAGACAACATTACTATAGTCTATTCTCTGCTGTGTTGGAGAGGTGTTGAGACAACATTACTATAGTCTATTCTCTGCTGTGTGTTGGAGAGGTGTTGAGACAACATTACTATAGTCTATTCTCTGCTGTGTTGGAGAGGTGTTGAGACAGCATTACTATAGTCTATTCTCTGCTGTGTTGGAGAGGTGTTGAGACAGCATTACTATAGTCTATTCTCTGCTGTGTGTTGTAGAGGTGTTGAGACAACATTACTATAGTCTATTCTCTGCTGTGTGTTGGAGAGGTGTTGAGACAACATTACTATAGTCTATTCTCTGCTGTGTTGGAGAGGTGTTGAGACAACATTACTATAGTCTATTCTCTGCTGTGTGTTGGAGAGGTGTTGAGACAACATTACTATAGTCTATTCTCTGCTGTGTTGGAGAGGTGTTGAGACAACATTACTACAGTCTATTCTCTGCTGTGTGTTGGAGAGGTGTTGAGACAACATTACTACAGTCTATTCTCTGCTGTGTGTTGGAGAGGTGTTGAGACAACATTACTATAGTCTATTCTCTGCTGTGTTGGAGAGGTGTTGAGACAACATTACTATAGTCTATTCTCTGCTGTGTGTTGGAGAGGTGTTGAGACAACATTACTATAGTCTATTCTCTGCTGTGTTGGAGAGGTGTTGAGACAACATTACTATAGTCTATTCTCTGCTGTGTGTTGGAGAGGTGTTGAGACAACATTACTATAGTCTATTCTCTGCTGTGTGTTGGAGAGGTGTTGAGACAGCATTACTATAGTCTATTCTCTGCTGTGTTGGAGAGGTGTTGAGACAGCATTACTATAGTCTATTCTCTGCTGTGTGTTGGAGAGGTGTTGAGACAACATTACTATAGTCTATTCTCTGCTGTGTGTTGGAGAGGTGTTGAGACAGCATTACTATAGTCTATTCTCTGCTGTGTTGGAGAGGTGTTGAGACAGCATTACTATAGTCTATTCTCTGCTGTGTTGGAGAGGTGTTGAGACAGCATTACTATAGTCTATTCTCTGCTGTGTGTTGGAGAGGTGTTGAGACAACATTACTATAGTCTATTCTCTGCTGTGTGTTGGAGAGGTGTTGAGACAGCATTACTATAGTCTATTCTCTGCTGTGTTGGAGAGGTGTTGAGACAGCATTACTATAGTCTATTCTCTGATGTGTGTTGGAGAGGTGTTGAGACAACATTACTATAGTCTATTCTCTGCTGTGTTGGAGAGGTGTTGAGACAACATTACTAGTCTATTCTCTGCTGTGTGTTGGAGAGGTGTTGAGACAGCGTTACTATAGTCTATTCTCTGCTGTGTGTTGGAGAGGTGTTGAGACAGCATTACTATAGTCTATTCTCTGCTGTGTGTTGGAGAGGTGTTGAGACAGCATTACTATAGTCTATTCTATGCTGTGTTGGAGAGGTGTTGAGACAGCATTACTATAGTCTATTCTCTGCTGTGTTGGAGAGGTGTTGAGACAGCATTACTATAGTCTATTCTCTGCTGTGTGTTGGAGAGGTGTTGAGACAGCATTACTATAGTCTATTCTCTGCTGTGTTGGAGAGGTGTTGAGACAGCATTACTATAGTCTATTCTCTGCTGTGTGTTGGAGAGGTGTTGAGACAGCATTACTATAGTCTATTCTCTGCTGTGTGTTGTAGAGGTGTTGAGACAACATTACTATAGTCTATTCTCTGCTGTGTGTTGGAGAGGTGTTGAGACAACATTACTATAGTCTATTCTCTGCTGTGTGTTGGAGAGGTGTTGAGACAGCATTACTATAGTCTATTCTCTGCTGTGTTGGAGAGGTGTTGAGACTGCATTACTATAGTCTATTCTCTGCTGTGTTGGAGAGGTGTTGAGACAGCATTACTATAGTCTATTCTCTGCTGTGTTGCAGAGGTGTTGAGACAGCATTACTATAGTCTATTCTCTGCTGTGTTGGAGAGGTGTTGAGACAGCATTACTATAGTCTATTCTCTGCTGTGTTGGAGAGGTGTTGAGACAACATTACTATAGTCTATTCTCTGCTGTGTGTTGGAGAGGTGTTGAGACAACATTACTATAGTCTATTCTCTGCTGTGTTGGAGAGGTGTTGAGACAGCATTACTATAGTCTATTCTCTGCTGTGTGTTGGAGAGGTGTTGAGACAACATTACTATAGTCTATTCTCTGCTGTGTGTTGGAGAGGTGTTGAGACAGCATTACTATAGTCTATTCTCTGCTGTGTGTTGGAGAGGTGTTGAGACAACATTACTATAGTCTATTCTCTGCTGTGTTGGAGAGGTGTTGAGACAGCATTACTATAGTCTATTCTCTGCTGTGTGTTGGAGAGGTGTTGAGACAACATTACTAGTCTATTCTCTGCTGTGTGTTGGAGAGGTGTTGAGACAGCGTTACTATAGTCTATTCTCTGCTGTGTGTTGGAGAGGTGTTGAGACAGCATTACTATAGTCTATTCTCTGCTGTGTTGGAGAGGTGTTGAGACAGCATTACTATAGTCTATTCTCTGTTGTGTTGGAGAGGTGTTGAGACAGCATTACTATAGTCTATTCTCTGCTGTGTGTTGGAGAGGTGTTGAGACAGCATTACTATAGTCTATTCTCTGCTGTGTTGGAGAGGTGTTGAGACAGCATTACTATAGTCTATTCTCTGCTGTGTGTTGGAGAGGTGTTGAGACAGCATTACTATAGTCTATTCTCTGCTGTGTGTTGTAGAGGTGTTGAGACAACATTACTATAGTCTATTCTCTGCTATGTTGGAGAGGTGTTGAGACAACATTACTATAGTCTATTCTCTGCTGTGTGTTGGAGAGGTGTTGAGACAACATTACTATAGTCTATTCTCTGCTGTGTTGGAGAGGTGTTGAGACAACATTACTATAGTCTATTCTCTGCTGTGTGTTGGAGAGGTGTTGAGACAGCATTACTATAGTCTATTCTCTGCTGTGTTGGAGAGGTGTTGAGACTGCATTACTATAGTCTATTCTCTGCTGTGTTGGAGAGGTGTTGAGACAGCATTACTATAGTCTATTCTCTGCTGTGTTGCAGAGGTGTTGAGACAGCATTACTATAGTCTATTCTCTGCTGTGTTGGAGAGGTGTTGAGACAGTGAAGTAAATATTCCTACTTCAAGTACACTATCTAACTTGACTAAAATTAGACAAATAAGGACGAAGAGTCTGCATCAAAGTCTCAGGCGGTCGGATGAAAGGAAACAAGCAGAGAGAGGTGAACTGAAGATCCATCGATGTATTTATTTCAATTAGTACCGAGACAAAGACAGAGGGCTTCCCCGTGGACCAGGCGAGCTGGCCCACGGGAGCAGGACACAGCCTAACCACCTCTCGATGGCTAGGCCCCCATAAGACTCCCTTAACATTGCAAACACAGACATTATATGTGGTCTACTTCAAAGAGAGGTGTTCCAGGGAGGAGTCTAAAACCTTTACATACAAAATGACATTAAGATGCATAGAAATGCTGTCTTGAGGCTTAATCAAGTGACCTGTTGGTTTAAACAATAGAATGCTGATTCCTGTCACACCTAGCCAGCCAGCAGGCTACTTACTATGCAGGATGAGCTAGACTTACAGATTTGCCAACATACAGCAGAACCGTCGACACCCTGTTTTTGAATGACAAAGACAGGCCTTGCATAGACCAGAGTGACTGCAGACTTTAAGACAGACAGAACACCTTTGTACAAGAACATTTGGTTATAGAATGACGAATTATTGAGGCCATATACGACATAATTCCCCCCTTGACCATCACTAGATGGTCACATAAGAATATGGAACAATAATTCTATTATACCCCCCTTGACCCAATCACATGACATACTAAACATAAGAAAAGAACAACGGAAAGTGACACTTTAAAAGTTCCCCAAAAATAATTCCAGGCATATATGAAAATTGACATTTGCACTTCACAATTAACTGACATTTAAACACACCACAACTTTGTCTTACCCTGTGTTTCCATTTTTAAACACACAAGTTTTTACAGACATGCTTAATAATCCCGTTTTATTTTGAAATTGGTCCCGTTGACGAAAGCCTCGATTTTGATAACAGCACGCCGCAACTTCACTATTCCGTACCCCTTTAAGGCCTGGTAAATGACGAATCGACCTACGCTGCTACTGTTAACTTATCTCACCTTTACAGGCTAAATTATCTCGATATTAACAGCAAAACCTCGCACATCGCGGCACCTAACTGCCTTTTCATAGTTGACTATATTAGCACACTAAATTTCATACGAGAAAACCATAATTAGCTCTATTAATACCAAGACGAATTACGTACTGACGCGTATTGATAGGGCCACTATCGTCCGTCTGACACAGCCACATACAATTGTTTCAATCGAGCTAAACATTATTTAATCATTTCCAAGACCCATAGGCTCTTTAATCAACTTTTTTAACTAATTTAAACTTCGACAAAACACATATCAACACATGCCTACATATATGTTGAATAAACTTACATTACACAAACGTTTTGAATACAGATAGATTGTTGAAACTCTTCCATCTGTTATAAATGAACTCTTTTAGTGTCGCAAAACATTGTCTCTTAACTTGTTTAATATCTATTATTCGTTTGAGAAAAAGTCAATCTACCGTAAAAACACAGTCACTGCTCCAAGATGAAGCGATAACCCAATATCATGCTACTTTTTCACCAAACTTACTTTTAGCCCCATACTAGGCCTACAGACCGAGTAAGGTTAATAGATTTAACTATTCTGACCACCATTTTCGCTCTGGTTACTTTAGCCCACAATTCGACACAGAACTTATTCATACTGTATTTTAAATCCTTCTCAAATATAATTTCCCTTTCTAAACATGTGACGTAGGCCTACCTTTCGTGGTCAAACTGAGAACTGCATCATGAAGACAATTGCAATGTTTTTTTCCGCGCACTGCCACTCACGTGTCCATTGTCCTTTCGTCCCGTCCAAACACACATATTCACTCCCCCCTTCCAGACACTATGAATATGAAATATCACATACTGACTGGAAAGAAAAATACGAACTCTGTGTAGCTACAGGTCGATCAAAACGCAACACGTGAGCTTGCTCTGCTCTTTGAAGAATGAAGAATAAATGAAAAACGTTTTCTCCGCTCGCGATCGCTTATGAGATGAATCGCGCCGTGCCGTCCTCTCGCCGCACGCCGTGATGAAAGCTCTCGGTCGCCGCTTGGTCGGAGACCCCCCTCGGTGGAAGACTCACTCGTTGAAGGCCTTGTAGAACGCCTCCCTCCGGCCGCTGGTTGCTTGCCGTGAAGAGACGCATCCTCTCGCCGCTTGTAGTGTCGCTTTCCCCGGTCGGATCGCCGCCGCTTCCCGCCGATATGTGGAGATCCGCAGGTCGCCCGTCGTTGCGCTGTAGAGGCGCTTCCTCCCGCTGCTGCATGGCGTGTCTGGAGAGCCGCTCCCTTCGCCGCCGTCCATGTCGGAGAGCACCGCACGTGCTGTTGGTCCCCGCATCCCTTTGTTCCGCCGACCGCCGTTCGCCGAAAAAATAAAATTCAACTCAACGCCAAATTGTCCAAATTGTCCACTGGTCCACGGTTCGTTTTACCTGGAATGGAAAACCATCCCAAAAGCAGTTTGTTTCAGGCTCCAACTGAAGTAAATATTCCTACTTCAAGTACACTATCTAACTTGACTAAAATTAGACAAATAAGGACGAAGAGTCTGCATCAAAGTCTCAGGCGGTCGGATGAAAGGAAACAAGCAGAGAGAGGTGAACTGAAGATCCATCGATGTATTTATTTCAATTAGTACCGAGACAAAGACAGAGGGCTTCCCCGTGGACCAGGCGAGCTGGCCCACGGGAGCAGGACACAGCCTAACCACCTCTCGATGGCTAGGCCCCCATAAGACTCCCTTAACATTGCAAACACAGACATTATATGTGGTCTACTTCAAAGAGAGGTGTTCCAGGGAGGAGTCTAAAACCTTTACATACAAAATGACATTAAGATGCATAGAAATGCTGTCTTGAGGCTTAATCAAGTGACCTGTTGGTTTAAACAATAGAATGCTGATTCCTGTCACACCTAGCCAGCCAGCAGGCTACTTACTATGCAGGATGAGCTAGACTTACAGATTTGCCAACATACAGCAGAACCGTCGACACCCTGTTTTTGAATGACAAAGGCAGGCCTTGCATAGACCAGAGTGACTGCAGACTTTAAGACAGACAGAACACCTTTGTACAAGAACATTTGGTTATAGAATGACGAATTATTGAGGCCATATACGACAACAGCATTACTATAGTCTATTCTCTGCTGTGTGTTGGAGAGGTGTTGAGACAACATTACTATAGTCTATTCTCTGCTGTGTGTTGGAGAGGTGTTGAGACAACATTACTATAGTCTATTCTCTGCTGTGTTGGAGAGGTGTTGAGACAGCATTACTATAGTCTATTCTCTGCTGTGTGTTGGAGAGGTGTTGAGACAACATTACTATAGTCTATTCTCTGCTGTGTTGGAGAGGTGTTGAGACAGCATTACTATAGTCTATTCTCTGCTGTGTGTTGGAGAGGTGTTGAGACAACATTACTAGTCTATTCTCTGCTGTGTGTTGGAGAGGTGTTGAGACAGCGTTACTATAGTCTATTCTCTGCTGTGTGTTGGAGAGGTGTTGAGACAGCAATACTATAGTCTATTCTCTGCTGTGTTGGAGAGGTGTTGAGACAGCATTACTATAGTCTATTCTCTGCTGTGTTGGAGAGGTGTTGAGACAGCATTACTATAGTCTATTCTCTGCTGTGTGTTGGAGAGGTGTTGAGACAGCATTACTATAGTCTATTCTCTGCTGTGTTGGAGAGGTGTTGAGACAGCATTACTATAGTCTATTCTCTGCTGTGTGTTGGAGAGGTGTTGAGACAGCATTACTATAGTCTATTCTCTGCTGTGTGTTGTAGAGGTGTTGAGACAACATTACTATAGTCTATTCTCTGCTATGTTGGAGAGGTGTTGAGACAACATTACTATAGTCTATTCTCTGCTGTGTGTTGGAGAGGTGTTGAGACAACATTACTATAGTCTATTCTCTGCTGTGTGTTGGAGAGGTGTTGAGACAACATTACTATAGTCTATTCTCTGCTGTGTGTTGGAGAGGTGTTGAGAAAGCATTACTATAGTCTATTCTCTGCTGTGTTGGAGAGGTGTTGAGACTGCATTACTATAGTCTATTCTCTGCTGTGTTGGAGAGGTGTTGAGACAGCATTACTATAGTCTATTCTCTGCTGTGTTGCAGAGGTGTTGAGACAGCATTACTATAGTCTATTCTCTGCTGTGTTGGAGAGGTGTTGAGACAGCATTACTATAGTCTATTCTCTGCTGTGTGTTGGAGAGGTGTTGAGACAACATTACTATAGTCTATTCTCTGCTGTGTTGGAGAGGTGTTGAGACAACATTACTATAGTCTATTCTCTGCTGTGTGTTGGAGAGGTGTTGAGACAACATTACTATAGTCTATTCTCTGCTGTGTTGGAGAGGTGTTGAGACAACATTACTATAGTCTATTCTCTGCTGTGTGTTGGAGAGGTGTTGAGACAACATTACTATAGTCTATTCTCTGCTGTGTTGGAGAGGTGTTGAGACAGCATTACTATAGTCTATTCTCTGCTGTGTGTTGGAGAGGTGTTGAGACAACATTACTATAGTCTATTCTCTGCTGTGTGTTGGAGAGGTGTTGAGACAGCATTACTATAGTCTATTCTCTGCTGTGTTGGAGAGGTGTTGAGACAGCATTACTATAGTCTATTCTCTGCTGTGTGTTGGAGAGGTGTTGAGACAACATTACTATAGTCTATTCTCTGCTGTGTTGGAGAGGTGTTGAGACAACATTACTAGTCTATTCTCTGCTGTGTGTTGGAGAGGTGTTGAGACAACATTACTATAGTCTATTCTCTGCTATGTTGGAGAGGTGTTGAGACAACATTACTATAGTCTATTCTCTGCTGTGTGTTGGAGAGGTGTTGAGACAACATTACTATAGTCTATTCTCTGCTGTGTGCTGGAGAGGTGTTGAGACAACATTACTATAGTCTATTCTCTGCTGTGTGTTGGAGAGGTGTTGAGACAACATTACTATAGTCTATTCTCTGCTGTGTGTTGGAGAGGTGTTGAGACAGCATTACTATAGTCTATTCTCTGCTGTGTTGGAGAGGTGTTGAGACAGCATTACTATAATCTATTCTCTGCTGTGTTGGAGAGGTGTTGAGACAGCATTACTATAGTCTATTCTCTGCTGTGTGTTGGAGAGGTGTTGAGACAGCATTACTATAGTCTATTCTCTGCTGTGTGTTGTAGAGGTGTTGAGACAACATTACTATAGTCTATTCTCTGCTATGTTGGAGAGGTGTTGAGACAGCATTACTATAGTCTATTCTCTGCTGTGTGTTGGAAAGGGGTTGAGACAGCATTACTATAGTCTATTCTCTGCTGTGTGTTGGAGAGGTGTTGAGACAACATTACTATAGTCTATTCTCTGCTGTGTGTTGGAGAGGTGTTGAGACAACATTACTATAGTCTATTCTCTGCTGTGTGTTGGAGAGGTGTTGAGACAGCATTACTATAGTCTATTCTCTGCTGTGTGTTGGAGAGGTGTTGAGACAACATTACTATAGTCTATTCTCTGCTGTGTGTTGGAGAGGTGTTGAGACAACATTACTATAGTCTATTCTCTGCTGTGTTGGAGAGGTGTTGAGACTGCATTACTATAGTCTATTCTCTGCTGTGTTGGAGAGGTGTTGAGACAGCATTACTATAGTCTATTCTCTGCTGTGTTGCAGAGGTGTTGAGACAGCATTACTATAGTCTATTCTCTGCTGTGTTGGAGAGGTGTTGAGACAGCATTACTATAGTCTATTCTCTGCTGTGTGTTGGAGAGGTGTTGAGACAACATTACTATAGTCTATTCTCTGCTGTGTGTTGGAGAGGTGTTGAGACAACATTACTATAGTCTATTCTCTGCTGTGTTGGAGAGGTGTTGAGACAACATTACTATAGTCTATTCTCTGCTGTGTGTTGGAGAGGTGTTGAGACAACATTACTATAGTCTATTCTCTGCTGTGTTGGAGAGGTGTTGAGACAACATTACTATAGTCTATTCTCTGCTGTGTGTTGGAGTGGTGTTGAGACAACATTACTATAGTCTATTCTCTGCTGTGTTGGAGAGGTGTTGAGACAACATTACTATAGTCTATTCTCTGCTGTGTGTTGGAGAGGTGTTGAGACAACATTACTATAGTCTATTCTCTGCTGTGTTGGAGAGGTGTTGAGACAGCATTACTATAGTCTATTCTCTGCTGTGTGTTGGAGAGGTGTTGAGACAACATTACTATAGTCTATTCTCTGCTGTGTGTTGGAGAGGTGTTGAGACAGCATTACTATAGTCTATTCTCTGCTGTGTTGGAGAGGTGTTGAGACAGCATTACTATAGTCTATTCTCTGCTGTGTGTTGGAGAGGTGTTGAGACAACATTACTATAGTCTATTCTCTGCTGTGTTGGAGAGGTGTTGAGACAACATTACTAGTCTATTCTCTGCTGTGTGTTGGAGAGGTGTTGAGACAGCGTTACTATAGTCTATTCTCTGCTGTGTGTTGGAGAGGTGTTGAGACAGCATTACTATAGTCTATTCTCTGCTGTGTTGGAGAGGTGTTGAGACAGCATTACTATAGTCTATTCTCTGCTGTGTTGGAGAGGTGTTGAGACAGCATTACTATAGTCTATTCTCTGCTGTGTGTTGGAGAGGTGTTGAGACAGCATTACTATAGTCTATTCTCTGCTGTGTTGGAGAGGTGTTGAGACAGCATTACTATAGTCTATTCTCTGCTGTGTGTTGGAGAGGTGTTGAGACAGCATTACTATAGTCTATTCTCTGCTGTGTGTTGTAGAGGTGTTGAGACAACATTACTATAGTCTATTCTCTGCTATGTTGGAGAGGTGTTGAGACAACATTACTATAGTCTATTCTCTGCTGTGTGTTGGAGAGGTGTTGAGACAACATTACTATAGTCTATTCTCTGCTGTGTGTTGGAGAGGTGTTGAGACAACATTACTATAGTCTATTCTCTGCTGTGTGTTGGAGAGGTGTTGAGACAGCATTACTATAGTCTATTCTCTGCTGTGTTGGAGAGGTGTTGAGACTGCATTACTATAGTCTATTCTCTGCTGTGTTGGAGAGGTGTTGAGACAGCATTACTATAGTCTATTCTCTGCTGTGTTGCAGAGGTGTTGAGACAGCATTACTATAGTCTATTCTCTGCTGTGTTGGAGAGGTGTTGAGACAGCATTACTATAGTCTATTCTCTGCTGTGTGTTGGAGAGGTGTTGAGACAACATTACTATAGTCTATTCTCTGCTGTGTGTTGGAGAGGTGTTGAGATAACATTACTATAGTCTATTCTCTGCTGTGTTGGAGAGGTGTTGAGACAACATTACTATAGTCTATTCTCTGCTGTGTGTTGGAGAGGTGTTGAGACAACATTACTATAGTCTATTCTCTGCTGTGTTGGAGAGGTGTTGAGACAACATTACTCTATTCTCTGCTGTGTGTTGGAGAGGTGTTGAGACAACATTACTATAGTCTATTCTCTGCTGTGTGTTGGAGAGGTGTTGAGACAACATTACTATAGTCTATTCTCTGCTGTGTTGGAGAGGTGTTGAGACAGCATTACTATAGTCTATTCTCTGCTGTGTGTTGGAGAGGTGTTGAGACAACATTACTATAGTCTATTCTCTGCTGTGTGTTGGAGAGGTGTTGAGACAGCATTACTATAGTCTATTCTCTGCTGTGTTGGAGAGGTGTTGAGACAGCATTACTATAGTCTATTCTCTGCTGTGTGTTGGAGAGGTGTTGAGACAACATTACTATAGTCTATTCTCTGCTGTGTTGGAGAGGTGTTGAGACAACATTACTAGTCTATTCTCTGCTGTGTGTTGGAGAGGTGTTGAGACAGCATTACTATAGTCTATTCTCTGCTGTGTGTTGGAGAGGTGTTGAGACAGCATTACTATAGTCTATTCTATGCTGTGTTGGAGAGGTGTTGAGACAGCATTACTATAGTCTATTCTCTGCTGTGTTGGAGAGGTGTTGAGACAGCATTACTATAGTCTATTCTCTGCTGTGTGTTGGAGAGGTGTTGAGACAGCATTACTATAGTCTATTCTCTGCTGTGTTGGAGAGGTGTTGAGACAGCATTACTATAGTCTATTCTCTGCTGTGTGTTGGAGAGGTGTTGAGACAGCATTACTATAGTCTATTCTCTGCTGTGTGTTGTAGAGGTGTTGAGACAACATTACTATAGTCTATTCTCTGCTATGTTGGAGAGGTGTTGAGACAACATTACTATATAGTCTATTCTCTGCTTTGTGTTGGAGAGGTGTTGAGACAGCATTACTATAGTCTATTCTCTGCTGTGTGTTGGAGAGGTGTTGAGACAACATTACTATAGTCTATTCTCTGCTGTGTGTTGGAGAGGTGTTGAGACAACATTACTATAGTCTATTCTCTGCTGTGTGTTGGAGAGGTGTTGAGACAGCATTACTATAGTCTATTCTCTGCTGTGTTGGAGAGGTGTTGAGACAGCATTACTATAGTCTATTCTCTGCTGTGTGTTGGAGAGGTGTTGAGACAGCATTACTATAGTCTATTCTCTGCTGTGTTGGAGAGGTGTTGAGACAGCATTACTATAGTCTATTCTCTGCTGTGTGTTGGAGAGGTGTTGAGACAGCATTACTATAGTCTATTCTCTGCTGTGTGTTGTAGAGGTGTTGAGACAACATTACTATAGTCTATTCTCTGCTATGTTGGAGAGGTGTTGAGACAACATTACTATAGTCTATTCTCTGCTGTGTGTTGGAGAGGTGTTGAGACAACATTACTATAGTCTATTCTCTGCTGTGTGTTGGAGAGGTGTTGAGACAACATTACTATAGTCTATTCTCTGCTGTGTGTTGGAGAGGTGTTGAGACAGCATTACTATAGTCTATTCTCTGCTGTGTTGGAGAGGTGTTGAGACTGCATTACTATAGTCTATTCTCTGCTGTGTTGGAGAGGTGTTGAGACAGCATTACTATAGTCTATTCTCTGCTGTGTTGCAGAGGTGTTGAGACAGCATTACTATAGTCTATTCTCTGCTGTGTTGGAGAGGTGTTGAGACAGCATTACTATAGTCTATTCTCTGCTGTGTGTTGGAGAGGTGTTGAGACAACATTACTATAGTCTATTCTCTGCTGTGTGTTGGAGAGGTGTTGAGATAACATTACTATAGTCTATTCTCTGCTGTGTTGGAGAGGTGTTGAGACAACATTACTATAGTCTATTCTCTGCTGTGTGTTGGAGAGGTGTTGAGACAACATTACTATAGTCTATTCTCTGCTGTGTTGGAGAGGTGTTGAGACAACATTACTATAGTCTATTCTCTGCTGTGTGTTGGAGAGGTGTTGAGACAACATTACTATAGTCTATTCTCTGCTGTGTTGGAGAGGTGTTGAGACAGCATTACTATAGTCTATTCTCTGCTGTGTGTTGGAGAGGTGTTGAGACAACATTACTATAGTCTATTCTCTGCTGTGTGTTGGAGAGGTGTTGAGACAGCATTACTATAGTCTATTCTCTGCTGTGTTGGAGAGGTGTTGAGACAGCATTACTATAGTCTATTCTCTGCTGTGTGTTGGAGAGGTGTTGAGACAACATTACTATAGTCTATTCTCTGCTGTGTTGGAGAGGTGTTGAGACAACATTACTAGTCTATTCTCTGCTGTGTGTTGGAGAGGTGTTGAGACAGCATTACTATAGTCTATTCTCTGCTGTGTGTTGGAGAGGTGTTGAGACAGCATTACTATAGTCTATTCTATGCTGTGTTGGAGAGGTGTTGAGACAGCATTACTATAGTCTATTCTCTGCTGTGTTGGAGAGGTGTTGAGACAGCATTACTATAGTTTATTCTCTGCTGTGTGTTGGAGAGGTGTTGAGACAGCATTACTATAGTCTATTCTCTGCTGTGTTGGAGAGGTGTTGAGACAGCATTACTATAGTCTATTCTCTGCTGTGTGTTGGAGAGGTGTTGAGACTGCATTACTATAGTCTATTCTCTGCTGTGTTGGAGAGGTGTTGAGACAGCATTACTATAGTCTATTCTCTGCTGTGTTGCAGAGGTGTTGAGACAGCATTACTATAGTCTATTCTCTGCTGTGTTGGAGAGGTGTTGAGACAGCATTACTATAGTCTATTCTCTGCTGTGTGTTGGAGAGGTGTTGAGACAACATTACTATAGTCTATTCTCTGCTGTGTGTTGGAGAGGTGTTGAGATAACATTACTATAGTCTATTCTCTGCTGTGTTGGAGAGGTGTTGAGACAACATTACTATAGTCTATTCTCTGCTGTGTGTTGGAGAGGTGTTGAGACAACATTACTATAGTCTATTCTCTGCTGTGTTGGAGAGGTGTTGAGACAACATTACTATAGTCTATTCTCTGCTGTGTGTTGGAGAGGTGTTGAGACAACATTACTATAGTCTATTCTCTGCTGTGTTGGAGAGGTGTTGAGACAGCATTACTATAGTCTATTCTCTGCTGTGTGTTGGAGAGGTGTTGAGACAACATTACTATAGTCTATTCTCTGCTGTGTGTTGGAGAGGTGTTGAGACAGCATTACTATAGTCTATTCTCTGCTGTGTTGGAGAGGTGTTGAGACAGCATTACTATAGTCTATTCTCTGCTGTGTGTTGGAGAGGTGTTGAGACAACATTACTATAGTCTATTCTCTGCTGTGTTGGAGAGGTGTTGAGACAACATTAC
This sequence comes from Protomyctophum parallelum, assembly GCF_964188405.1. NCBI lineage: Eukaryota > Metazoa > Chordata > Actinopteri > Myctophiformes > Myctophidae > Protomyctophum > Protomyctophum parallelum. The sequence goes on from NC_139697.1 coordinate 1,490,965, forward strand.
TAGTCTATTCTCTGCTGTGTGTTGGAGAGGTGTTGAGACAGCATTACTATAGTCTATTCTCTGCTGTGTGTTGGAGAGGTGTTGAGACAGCATTACTATAGTCTATTCTATGCTGTGTTGGAGAGGTGTTGAGACAGCATTACTATAGTCTATTCTCTGCTGTGTTGGAGAGGTGTTGAGACAGCATTACTATAGTCTATTCTCTGCTGTGTGTTGGAGAGGTGTTGAGACAGCATTACTATAGTCTATTCTCTGCTGTGTTGGAGAGGTGTTGAGACAGCATTACTATAGTCTATTCTCTGCTGTGTGTTGGAGAGGTGTTGAGACAGCATTACTATAGTCTATTCTCTGCTGTGTGTTGTAGAGGTGTTGAGACAACATTACTATAGTCTATTCTCTGCTATGTTGGAGAGGTGTTGAGACAACATTACTATATAGTCTATTCTCTGCTTTGTGTTGGAGAGGTGTTGAGACAGCATTACTATAGTCTATTCTCTGCTGTGTGTTGGAGAGGTGTTGAGACAACATTACTATAGTCTATTCTCTGCTGTGTGTTGGAGAGGTGTTGAGACAACATTACTATAGTCTATTCTCTGCTGTGTGTTGGAGAGGTGTTGAGACAGCATTACTATAGTCTATTCTCTGCTGTGTTGGAGAGGTGTTGAGACAGCATTACTATAGTCTATTCTCTGCTGTGTGTTGGAGAGGTGTTGAGACAGCATTACTATAGTCTATTCTCTGCTGTGTTGGAGAGGTGTTGAGACAGCATTACTATAGTCTATTCTCTGCTGTGTGTTGGAGAGGTGTTGAGACAGCATTACTATAGTCTATTCTCTGCTGTGTGTTGTAGAGGTGTTGAGACAACATTACTATAGTCTATTCTCTGCTATGTTGGAGAGGTGTTGAGACAACATTACTATAGTCTATTCTCTGCTGTGTGTTGGAGAGGCGTTGAGACAACATTACTATAGTCTATTCTCTGCTGTGTGTTGGAGAGGTGTTGAGACAACATTACTATAGTCTATTCTCTGCTGTGTGTTGGAGAGGTGTTGAGACAGCATTACTATAGTCTATTCTCTGCTGTGTTGGAGAGGTGTTGAGACAGCATTACTATAGTCTATTCTCTGCTGTGTGTTGGAGAGGTGTTGAGACAGCATTACTATAGTCTATTCTCTGCTGTGTTGGAGAGGTGTTGAGACAGCATTACTATAGTCTATTCTCTGCTGTGTGTTGGAGAGGTGTTGAGACAGCATTACTATAGTCTATTCTCTGCTGTGTGTTGTAGAGGTGTTGAGACAACATTACTATAGTCTATTCTCTGCTATGTTGGAGAGGTGTTGAGACAACATTACTATAGTCTATTCTCTGCTGTGTGTTGGAGAGGCGTTGAGACAACATTACTATAGTCTATTCTCTGCTGTGTGTTGGAGAGGTGTTGAGACAACATTACTATAGTCTATTCTCTGCTGTGTGTTGGAGAGGTGTTGAGACAGCATTACTATAGTCTATTCTCTGCTGTGTTGGAGAGGTGTTGAGACTGCATTACTATAGTCTATTCTCTGCTGTGTTGGAGAGGTGTTGAGACAGCATTACTATAGTCTATTCTCTGCTGTGTTGCAGAGGTGTTGAGACAGCATTACTATAGTCTATTCTCTGCTGTGTTGCAGAGGTGTTGAGACAGCATTACTATAGTCTATTCTCTGCTGTGTTGGAGAGGTGTTGAGACAGCATTACTATAGTCTATTCTCTGCTGTGTGTTGGAGAGGTGTTGAGACAACATTACTATAGTCTATTCTCTGCTGTGTGTTGGAGAGGTGTTGAGATAACATTACTATAGTCTATTCTCTGCTGTGTTGGAGAGGTGTTGAGACAACATTACTATAGTCTATTCTCTGCTGTGTGTTGGAGAGGTGTTGAGACAACATTACTATAGTCTATTCTCTGCTGTGTTGGAGAGGTGTTGAGATAACATTACTATAGTCTATTCTCTGCTGTGTTGGAGAGGTGTTGAGACAGCATTACTATAGTCTATTATCTGCTGTGTGTTGTAGAGGTGTTGAGACAACATTACTATAGTCTATTCTCTGCTATGTTGGAGAGGTGTTGAGACAACATTACTATATAGTCTATTCTCTGCTTTGTGTTGGAGAGGTGTTGAGACAGCATTACTATAGTCTATTCTCTGCTGTGTGTTGGAGAGGTGTTGAGACAGCATTACTATAGTCTATTCTCTGCTGTGTTGGAGAGGTGTTGAGACAGCATTACTATAGTCTATTCTCTGCTGTGTGTTGGAGAGGTGTTGAGACAACATTACTATAGTCTATTCTCTGCTGTGTTGGAGAGGTGTTGAGACAACATTACTAGTCTATTCTCTGCTGTGTGTTGGAGAGGTGTTGAGACAACATTACTATAGTCTATTCTCTGCTGTGTGTTGGAGAGGTGTTGAGACAACATTACTATAGTCTATTCTCTGCTGTGTTGGAGAGGTGTTGAGACAGCATTACTATAGTCTATTCTCTGCTGTGTGTTGGAGAGGTGTTGAGACAACATTACTATAGTCTATTCTCTGCTGTGTGTTGGAGAGGTGTTGAGACAGCATTACTATAGTCTATTCTCTGCTGTGTTGGAGAGGTGTTGAGACAGCATTACTATAGTCTATTCTCTGCTGTGTTGGAGAGGTGTTGAGACAGCATTACTATAGTTTATTCTCTGCTGTGTGTTGGAGAGGTGTTGAGACAGCATTACTATAGTCTATTCTCTGCTGTGTTGGAGAGGTGTTGAGACAGCATTACTATAGTCTATTCTCTGCTGTGTGTTGGAGAGGTGTTGAGACAGCATTACTATAGTCTATTCTCTGCTGTGTTGGAGAGGTGTTGAGACAGCATTACTATAGTCTATTCTCTGCTGTGTGTTGGAGAGGTGTTGAGACTGCATTACTATAGTCTATTCTCTGCTGTGTTGGAGAGGTGTTGAGACAGCATTACTATAGTCTATTCTCTGCTGTGTTGCAGAGGTGTTGAGACAGCATTACTATAGTCTATTCTCTGCTGTGTTGGAGAGGTGTTGAGACAGCATTACTATAGTCTATTCTCTGCTGTGTGTTGGAGAGGTGTTGAGACAGCATTACTATAGTCTATTCTCTGCTGTGTTGGAGAGGTGTTGAGACAGCATTACTATAGTCTATTCTCTGCTGTGTGTTGGAGAGGTGTTGAGACTGCATTACTATAGTCTATTCTCTGCTGTGTTGGAGAGGTGTTGAGACAGCATTACTATAGTCTATTCTCTGCTGTGTTGCAGAGGTGTTGAGACAGCATTACTATAGTCTATTCTCTGCTGTGTTGGAGAGGTGTTGAGACAGCATTACTATAGTCTATTCTCTGCTGTGTGTTGGAGAGGTGTTGAGACAACATTACTATAGTCTATTCTCTGCTGTGTGTTGGAGAGGTGTTGAGATAACATTACTATAGTCTATTCTCTGCTGTGTTGGAGAGGTGTTGAGACAACATTACTATAGTCTATTCTCTGCTGTGTGTTGGAGAGGTGTTGAGACAACATTACTATAGTCTATTCTCTGCTGTGTTGGAGAGGTGTTGAGACAACATTACTATAGTCTATTCTCTGCTGTGTGTTGGAGAGGTGTTGAGACAACATTACTATAGTCTATTCTCTGCTGTGTTGGAGAGGTGTTGAGACAGCATTACTATAGTCTATTCTCTGCTGTGTGTTGGAGAGGTGTTGAGACAACATTACTATAGTCTATTCTCTGCTGTGTGTTGGAGAGGTGTTGAGACAGCATTACTATAGTCTATTCTCTGCTGTGTTGGAGAGGTGTTGAGACAGCATTACTATAGTCTATTCTCTGCTGTGTGTTGGAGAGGTGTTGAGACAACATTACTATAGTCTATTCTCTGCTGTGTTGGAGAGGTGTTGAGACAACATTACTAGTCTATTCTCTGCTGTGTGTTGGAGAGGTGTTGAGACAGCATTACTATAGTCTATTCTCTGCTGTGTGTTGGAGAGGTGTTGAGACAGCATTACTATAGTCTATTCTATGCTGTGTTGGAGAGGTGTTGAGACAGCATTACTATAGTCTATTCTCTGCTGTGTTGGAGAGGTGTTGAGACAGCATTACTATAGTCTATTCTCTGCTGTGTGTTGGAGAGGTGTTGAGACAGCATTACTATAGTCTATTCTCTGCTGTGTTGGAGAGGTGTTGAGACAGCATTACTATAGTCTATTCTCTGCTGTGTGTTGGAGAGGTGTTGAGACAGCATTACTATAGTCTATTCTCTGCTGTGTGTTGTAGAGGTGTTGAGACAACATTACTATAGTCTATTCTCTGCTATGTTGGAGAGGTGTTGAGACAACATTACTATATAGTCTATTCTCTGCTTTGTGTTGGAGAGGTGTTGAGACAGCATTACTATAGTCTATTCTCTGCTGTGTGTTGGAGAGGTGTTGAGACAACATTACTATAGTCTATTCTCTGCTGTGTGTTGGAGAGGTGTTGAGACAACATTACTATAGTCTATTCTCTGCTGTGTGTTGGAGAGGTGTTGAGACAGCATTACTATAGTCTATTCTCTGCTGTGTTGGAGAGGTGTTGAGACAGCATTACTATAGTCTATTCTCTGCTGTGTGTTGGAGAGGTGTTGAGACAGCATTACTATAGTCTATTCTCTGCTGTGTTGGAGAGGTGTTGAGACAGCATTACTATAGTCTATTCTCTGCTGTGTGTTGGAGAGGTGTTGAGACAGCATTACTATAGTCTATTCTCTGCTGTGTGTTGTAGAGGTGTTGAGACAACATTACTATAGTCTATTCTCTGCTATGTTGGAGAGGTGTTGAGACAACATTACTATAGTCTATTCTCTGCTGTGTGTTGGAGAGGCGTTGAGACAACATTACTATAGTCTATTCTCTGCTGTGTGTTGGAGAGGTGTTGAGACAACATTACTATAGTCTATTCTCTGCTGTGTGTTGGAGAGGTGTTGAGACAGCATTACTATAGTCTATTCTCTGCTGTGTTGGAGAGGTGTTGAGACTGCATTACTATAGTCTATTCTCTGCTGTGTTGGAGAGGTGTTGAGACAGCATTACTATAGTCTATTCTCTGCTGTGTTGCAGAGGTGTTGAGACAGCATTACTATAGTCTATTCTCTGCTGTGTTGGAGAGGTGTTGAGACAGCATTACTATAGTCTATTCTCTGCTGTGTGTTGGAGAGGTGTTGAGACAACATTACTATAGTCTATTCTCTGCTGTGTGTTGGAGAGGTGTTGAGATAACATTACTATAGTCTATTCTCTGCTGTGTTGGAGAGGTGTTGAGACAACATTACTATAGTCTATTCTCTGCTGTGTGTTGGAGAGGTGTTGAGACAACATTACTATAGTCTATTCTCTGCTGTGTTGGAGAGGTGTTGAGATAACATTACTATAGTCTATTCTCTGCTGTGTTGGAGAGGTGTTGAGACAGCATTACTATAGTCTATTATCTGCTGTGTGTTGTAGAGGTGTTGAGACAACATTACTATAGTCTATTCTCTGCTATGTTGGAGAGGTGTTGAGACAACATTACTATATAGTCTATTCTCTGCTTTGTGTTGGAGAGGTGTTGAGACAGCATTACTATAGTCTATTCTCTGCTGTGTGTTGGAGAGGTGTTGAGACAGCATTACTATAGTCTATTCTCTGCTGTGTTGGAGAGGTGTTGAGACAGCATTACTATAGTCTATTCTCTGCTGTGTGTTGGAGAGGTGTTGAGACAACATTACTATAGTCTATTCTCTGCTGTGTTGGAGAGGTGTTGAGACAACATTACTAGTCTATTCTCTGCTGTGTGTTGGAGAGGTGTTGAGACAACATTACTATAGTCTATTCTCTGCTGTGTGTTGGAGAGGTGTTGAGACAACATTACTATAGTCTATTCTCTGCTGTGTTGGAGAGGTGTTGAGACAGCATTACTATAGTCTATTCTCTGCTGTGTGTTGGAGAGGTGTTGAGACAACATTACTATAGTCTATTCTCTGCTGTGTGTTGGAGAGGTGTTGAGACAGCATTACTATAGTCTATTCTCTGCTGTGTTGGAGAGGTGTTGAGACAGCATTACTATAGTCTATTCTCTGCTGTGTGTTGGAGAGGTGTTGAGACAACATTACTATAGTCTATTCTCTGCTGTGTTGGAGAGGTGTTGAGACAACATTACTAGTCTATTCTCTGCTGTGTGTTGGAGAGGTGTTGAGACAGCATTACTATAGTCTATTCTCTGCTGTGTGTTGTAGAGGTGTTGAGACAACATTACTATAGTCTATTCTCTGCTATGTTGGAGAGGTGTTGAGACAACATTACTATAGTCTATTCTCTGCTGTGTGTTGGAGAGGTGTTGAGACAACATTACTATAGTCTATTCTCTGCTGTGTGTTGGAGAGGTGTTGAGACAACATTACTATAGTCTATTCTCTGCTGTGTGTTGGAGAGGTGTTGAGACAGCATTACTATAGTCTATTCTCTGCTGTGTTGGAGAGGTGTTGAGACTGCATTACTATAGTCTATTCTCTGCTGTGTTGGAGAGGTGTTGAGACAGCATTACTATAGTCTATTCTCTGCTGTGTTGCAGAGGTGTTGAGACAGCATTACTATAGTCTATTCTCTGCTGTGTTGGAGAGGTGTTGAGACAGCATTACTATAGTCTATTCTCTGCTGTGTGTTGGAGAGGTGTTGAGACAACATTACTATAGTCTATTCTCTGCTGTGTGTTGGAGAGGTGTTGAGATAACATTACTATAGTCTATTCTCTGCTGTGTTGGAGAGGTGTTGAGACAACATTACTATAGTCTATTCTCTGCTGTGTGTTGGAGAGGTGTTGAGACAACATTACTATAGTCTATTCTCTGCTGTGTTGGAGAGGTGTTGAGACAACATTACTATAGTCTATTCTCTGCTGTGTGTTGGAGAGGTGTTGAGACAACATTACTATAGTCTATTCTCTGCTGTGTTGGAGAGGTGTTGAGACAGCATTACTATAGTCTATTCTCTGCTGTGTGTTGGAGAGGTGTTGAGACAACATTACTATAGTCTATTCTCTGCTGTGTGTTGGAGAGGTGTTGAGACAGCATTACTATAGTCTATTCTCTGCTGTGTTGGAGAGGTGTTGAGACAGCATTACTATAGTCTATTCTCTGCTGTGTGTTGGAGAGGTGTTGAGACAACATTACTATAGTCTATTCTCTGCTGTGTTGGAGAGGTGTTGAGACAACATTACTAGTCTATTCTCTGCTGTGTGTTGGAGAGGTGTTGAGACAGCATTACTATAGTCTATTCTCTGCTGTGTGTTGGAGAGGTGTTGAGACAGCATTACTATAGTCTATTCTATGCTGTGTTGGAGAGGTGTTGAGACAGCATTACTATAGTCTATTCTCTGCTGTGTTGGAGAGGTGTTGAGACAGCATTACTATAGTCTATTCTCTGCTGTGTGTTGGAGAGGTGTTGAGACAGCATTACTATAGTCTATTCTCTGCTGTGTTGGAGAGGTGTTGAGACAGCATTACTATAGTCTATTCTCTGCTGTGTGTTGGAGAGGTGTTGAGACAGCATTACTATAGTCTATTCTCTGCTGTGTGTTGTAGAGGTGTTGAGACAACATTACTATAGTCTATTCTCTGCTATGTTGGAGAGGTGTTGAGACAACATTACTATATAGTCTATTCTCTGCTTTGTGTTGGAGAGGTGTTGAGACAGCATTACTATAGTCTATTCTCTGCTGTGTGTTGGAGAGGTGTTGAGACAACATTACTATAGTCTATTCTCTGCTGTGTGTTGGAGAGGTGTTGAGACAACATTACTATAGTCTATTCTCTGCTGTGTGTTGGAGAGGTGTTGAGACAGCATTACTATAGTCTATTCTCTGCTGTGTTGGAGAGGTGTTGAGACAGCATTACTATAGTCTATTCTCTGCTGTGTGTTGGAGAGGTGTTGAGACAGCATTACTATAGTCTATTCTCTGCTGTGTTGGAGAGGTGTTGAGACAGCATTACTATAGTCTATTCTCTGCTGTGTGTTGGAGAGGTGTTGAGACAGCATTACTATAGTCTATTCTCTGCTGTGTGTTGTAGAGGTGTTGAGACAACATTACTATAGTCTATTCTCTGCTATGTTGGAGAGGTGTTGAGACAACATTACTATAGTCTATTCTCTGCTGTGTGTTGGAGAGGTGTTGAGACAACATTACTATAGTCTATTCTCTGCTGTGTGTTGGAGAGGTGTTGAGACAACATTACTATAGTCTATTCTCTGCTGTGTGTTGGAGAGGTGTTGAGACAGCATTACTATAGTCTATTCTCTGCTGTGTTGGAGAGGTGTTGAGACTGCATTACTATAGTCTATTCTCTGCTGTGTTGGAGAGGTGTTGAGACAGCATTACTATAGTCTATTCTCTGCTGTGTTGCAGAGGTGTTGAGACAGCATTACTATAGTCTATTCTCTGCTGTGTTGGAGAGGTGTTGAGACAGCATTACTATAGTCTATTCTCTGCTGTGTGTTGGAGAGGTGTTGAGACAACATTACTATAGTCTATTCTCTGCTGTGTGTTGGAGAGGTGTTGAGATAACATTACTATAGTCTATTCTCTGCTGTGTTGGAGAGGTGTTGAGACAACATTACTATAGTCTATTCTCTGCTGTGTGTTGGAGAGGTGTTGAGACAACATTACTATAGTCTATTCTCTGCTGTGTTGGAGAGGTGTTGAGACAACATTACTATAGTCTATTCTCTGCTGTGTGTTGGAGAGGTGTTGAGACAACATTACTATAGTCTATTCTCTGCTGTGTGTTGGAGAGGTGTTGAGACAGCATTACTATAGTCTATTCTCTGCTGTGTTGGAGAGGTGTTGAGACAGCATTACTATAGTCTATTCTCTGCTGTGTGTTGGAGAGGTGTTGAGACAACATTACTATAGTCTATTCTCTGCTGTGTTGGAGAGGTGTTGAGACAACATTACTAGTCTATTCTCTGCTGTGTGTTGGAGAGGTGTTGAGACAGCATTACTATAGTCTATTCTCTGCTGTGTGTTGGAGAGGTGTTGAGACAGCATTACTATAGTCTATTCTATGCTGTGTTGGAGAGGTGTTGAGACAGCATTACTATAGTCTATTCTCTGCTGTGTTGGAGAGGTGTTGAGACAGCATTACTATAGTCTATTCTCTGCTGTGTGTTGGAGAGGTGTTGAGACAGCATTACTATAGTCTATTCTCTGCTGTGTTGGAGAGGTGTTGAGACAGCATTACTATAGTCTATTCTCTGCTGTGTGTTGGAGAGGTGTTGAGACTGCATTACTATAGTCTATTCTCTGCTGTGTTGGAGAGGTGTTGAGACAGCATTACTATAGTCTATTCTCTGCTGTGTTGCAGAGGTGTTGAGACAGCATTACTATAGTCTATTCTCTGCTGTGTTGGAGAGGTGTTGAGACAGCATTACTATAGTCTATTCTCTGCTGTGTGTTGGAGAGGTGTTGAGACAACATTACTATAGTCTATTCTCTGCTGTGTGTTGGAGAGGTGTTGAGATAACATTACTATAGTCTATTCTCTGCTGTGTTGGAGAGGTGTTGAGACAACATTACTATAGTCTATTCTCTGCTGTGTGTTGGAGAGGTGTTGAGACAACATTACTATAGTCTATTCTCTGCTGTGTTGGAGAGGTGTTGAGACAACATTACTATAGTCTATTCTCTGCTGTGTGTTGGAGAGGTGTTGAGACAACATTACTATAGTCTATTCTCTGCTGTGTTGGAGAGGTGTTGAGACAGCATTACTATAGTCTATTCTCTGCTGTGTGTTGGAGAGGTGTTGAGACAACATTACTATAGTCTATTCTCTGCTGTGTGTTGGAGAGGTGTTGAGACAGCATTACTATAGTCTATTCTCTGCTGTGTTGGAGAGGTGTTGAGACAGCATTACTATAGTCTATTCTCTGCTGTGTGTTGGAGAGGTGTTGAGACAACATTACTATAGTCTATTCTCTGCTGTGTTGGAGAGGTGTTGAGACAACATTACTAGTCTATTCTCTGCTGTGTGTTGGAGAGGTGTTGAGACAGCATTACTATAGTCTATTCTCTGCTGTGTGTTGGAGAGGTGTTGAGACAGCATTACTATAGTCTATTCTATGCTGTGTTGGAGAGGTGTTGAGACAGCATTACTATAGTCTATTCTCTGCTGTGTTGGAGAGGTGTTGAGACAGCATTACTATAGTCTATTCTCTGCTGTGTGTTGGAGAGGTGTTGAGACAGCATTACTATAGTCTATTCTCTGCTGTGTTGGAGAGGTGTTGAGACAGCATTACTATAGTCTATTCTCTGCTGTGTGTTGGAGAGGTGTTGAGACAGCATTACTATAGTCTATTCTCTGCTGTGTGTTGTAGAGGTGTTGAGACAACATTACTATAGTCTATTCTCTGCTATGTTGGAGAGGTGTTGAGACAACATTACTATATAGTCTATTCTCTGCTTTGTGTTGGAGAGGTGTTGAGACAGCATTACTATAGTCTATTCTCTGCTGTGTGTTGGAGAGGTGTTGAGACAACATTACTATAGTCTATTCTCTGCTGTGTGTTGGAGAGGTGTTGAGAGAACATTACTATAGTCTATTCTCTGCTGTGTGTTGGAGAGGTGTTGAGACAGCATTACTATAGTCTATTCTCTGCTGTGTGTTGGAGAGGTGTTGAGACAGCATTACTATAGTCTATTCTCTGCTGTGTTGGAGAGGTGTTGAGACAGCATTACTATAGTCTATTCTCTGCTGTGTGTTGGAGAGGTGTTGAGACAGCATTACTATAGTCTATTCTCTGCTGTGTTGGAGAGGTGTTGAGACAGCATTACTATAGTCTATTCTCTGCTGTGTGTTGGAGAGGTGTTGAGACAGCATTACTATAGTCTATTCTCTGCTGTGTGTTGTAGAGGTGTTGAGACAACATTACTATAGTCTATTCTCTGCTATGTTGGAGAGGTGTTGAGACAACATTACTATAGTCTATTCTCTGCTGTGTGTTGGAGAGGTGTTGAGACAACATTACTATAGTCTATTCTCTGCTGTGTGTTGGAGAGGTGTTGAGACAACATTACTATAGTCTATTCTCTGCTGTGTGTTGGAGAGGTGTTGAGACAGCATTACTATAGTCTATTCTCTGCTGTGTTGGAGAGGTGTTGAGACTGCATTACTATAGTCTATTCTCTGCTGTGTTGGAGAGGTGTTGAGACAGCATTACTATAGTCTATTCTCTGCTGTGTTGCAGAGGTGTTGAGACAGCATTACTATAGTCTATTCTCTGCTGTGTTGGAGAGGTGTTGAGACAGCATTACTATAGTCTATTCTCTGCTGTGTGTTGGAGAGGTGTTGAGACAACATTACTATAGTCTATTCTCTGCTGTGTGTTGGAGAGGTGTTGAGATAACATTACTATAGTCTATTCTCTGCTGTGTTGGAGAGGTGTTGAGACAACATTACTATAGTCTATTCTCTGCTGTGTGTTGGAGAGGTGTTGAGACAACATTACTATAGTCTATTCTCTGCTGTGTTGGAGAGGTGTTGAGATAACATTACTATAGTCTATTCTCTGCTGTGTTGGAGAGGTGTTGAGACAGCATTACTATAGTCTATTCTCTGCTGTGTGTTGTAGAGGTGTTGAGACAACATTACTATAGTCTATTCTCTGCTATGTTGGAGAGGTGTTGAGACAACATTACTATATAGTCTATTCTCTGCTTTGTGTTGGAGAGGTGTTGAGACAGCATTACTATAGTCTATTCTCTGCTGTGTGTTGGAGAGGTGTTGAGACAACATTACTATAGTCTATTCTCTGCTGTGTGTTGGAGAGGTGTTGAGACAACATTACTATAGTCTATTCTCTGCTGTGTGTTGGAGAGGTGTTGAGACAGCATTACTATAGTCTATTCTCTGCTGTGTTGGAGAGGTGTTGAGACAGCATTACTATAGTCTATTCTCTGCTGTGTGTTGGAGAGGTGTTGAGACAGCATTACTATAGTCTATTCTCTGCTGTGTTGGAGAGGTGTTGAGACAGCATTACTATAGTCTATTCTCTGCTGTGTGTTGGAGAGGTGTTGAGACAGCATTACTATAGTCTATTCTCTGCTGTGTGTTGTAGAGGTGTTGAGACAACATTACTATAGTCTATTCTCTGCTATGTTGGAGAGGTGTTGAGACAACATTACTATAGTCTATTCTCTGCTGTGTGTTGGAGAGGTGTTGAGACAACATTACTATAGTCTATTCTCTGCTGTGTGTTGGAGAGGTGTTGAGACAACATTACTATAGTCTATTCTCTGCTGTGTGTTGGAGAGGTGTTGAGACAGCATTACTATAGTCTATTCTCTGCTGTGTTGGAGAGGTGTTGAGACTGCATTACTATAGTCTATTCTCTGCTGTGTTGGAGAGGTGTTGAGACAGCATTACTATAGTCTATTCTCTGCTGTGTTGCAGAGGTGTTGAGACAGCATTACTATAGTCTATTCTCTGCTGTGTGTTGTAGAGGTGTTGAGACAACATTACTATAGTCTATTCTCTGCTATGTTGGAGAGGTGTTGAGACAACATTACTATATAGTCTATTCTCTGCTTTGTGTTGGAGAGGTGTTGAGACAGCATTACTATAGTCTATTCTCTGCTGTGTGTTGGAGAGGTGTTGAGACAACATTACTATAGTCTATTCTCTGCTGTGTGTTGGAGAGGTGTTGAGACAACATTACTATAGTCTATTCTCTGCTGTGTGTTGGAGAGGTGTTGAGACAGCATTACTATAGTCTATTCTCTGCTGTGTTGGAGAGGTGTTGAGACAGCATTACTATAGTCTATTCTCTGCTGTGTGTTGGAGAGGTGTTGAGACAGCATTACTATAGTCTATTCTCTGCTGTGTTGGAGAGGTGTTGAGACAGCATTACTATAGTCTATTCTCTGCTGTGTGTTGGAGAGGTGTTGAGACAGCATTACTATAGTCTATTCTCTGCTGTGTGTTGTAGAGGTGTTGAGACAACATTACTATAGTCTATTCTCTGCTATGTTGGAGAGGTGTTGAGACAACATTACTATAGTCTATTCTCTGCTGTGTGTTGGAGAGGTGTTGAGACAACATTACTATAGTCTATTCTCTGCTGTGTGTTGGAGAGGTGTTGAGACAACATTACTATAGTCTATTCTCTGCTGTGTGTTGGAGAGGTGTTGAGACAGCATTACTATAGTCTATTCTCTGCTGTGTTGGAGAGGTGTTGAGACTGCATTACTATAGTCTATTCTCTGCTGTGTTGGAGAGGTGTTGAGACAGCATTACTATAGTCTATTCTCTGCTGTGTTGCAGAGGTGTTGAGACAGCATTACTATAGTCTATTCTCTGCTGTGTTGGAGAGGTGTTGAGACAGCATTACTATAGTCTATTCTCTGCTGTGTGTTGGAGAGGTGTTGAGACAACATTACTATAGTCTATTCTCTGCTGTGTGTTGGAGAGGTGTTGAGATAACATTACTATAGTCTATTCTCTGCTGTGTTGGAGAGGTGTTGAGACAACATTACTATAGTCTATTCTCTGCTGTGTGTTGGAGAGGTGTTGAGACAACATTACTATAGTCTATTCTCTGCTGTGTTGGAGAGGTGTTGAGACAACATTACTATAGTCTATTCTCTGCTGTGTGTTGGAGAGGTGTTGAGACAACATTACTATAGTCTATTCTCTGCTGTGTTGGAGAGGTGTTGAGACAGCATTACTATAGTCTATTCTCTGCTGTGTGTTGGAGAGGTGTTGAGACAACATTACTATAGTCTATTCTCTGCTGTGTGTTGGAGAGGTGTTGAGACAGCATTACTATAGTCTATTCTCTGCTGTGTTGGAGAGGTGTTGAGACAGCATTACTATAGTCTATTCTCTGCTGTGTGTTGGAGAGGTGTTGAGACAACATTACTATAGTCTATTCTCTGCTGTGTTGGAGAGGTGTTGAGACAACATTACTAGTCTATTCTCTGCTGTGTGTTGGAGAGGTGTTGAGACAGCATTACTATAGTCTATTCTCTGCTGTGTGTTGGAGAGGTGTTGAGACAGCATTACTATAGTCTATTCTATGCTGTGTTGGAGAGGTGTTGAGACAGCATTACTATAGTCTATTCTCTGCTGTGTTGGAGAGGTGTTGAGACAGCATTACTATAGTCTATTCTCTGCTGTGTGTTGGAGAGGTGTTGAGACAGCATTACTATAGTCTATTCTCTGCTGTGTTGGAGAGGTGTTGAGACAGCATTACTATAGTCTATTCTCTGCTGTGTGTTGGAGAGGTGTTGAGACTGCATTACTATAGTCTATTCTCTGCTGTGTTGGAGAGGTGTTGAGACAGCATTACTATAGTCTATTCTCTGCTGTGTTGCAGAGGTGTTGAGACAGCATTACTATAGTCTATTCTCTGCTGTGTTGGAGAGGTGTTGAGACAGCATTACTATAGTCTATTCTCTGCTGTGTGTTGGAGAGGTGTTGAGACAACATTACTATAGTCTATTCTCTGCTGTGTGTTGGAGAGGTGTTGAGATAACATTACTATAGTCTATTCTCTGCTGTGTTGGAGAGGTGTTGAGACAACATTACTATAGTCTATTCTCTGCTGTGTGTTGGAGAGGTGTTGAGACAACATTACTATAGTCTATTCTCTGCTGTGTTGGAGAGGTGTTGAGACAACATTACTATAGTCTATTCTCTGCTGTGTGTTGGAGAGGTGTTGAGACAACATTACTATAGTCTATTCTCTGCTGTGTTGGAGAGGTGTTGAGACAGCATTACTATAGTCTATTCTCTGCTGTGTGTTGGAGAGGTGTTGAGACAACATTACTATAGTCTATTCTCTGCTGTGTGTTGGAGAGGTGTTGAGACAGCATTACTATAGTCTATTCTCTGCTGTGTTGGAGAGGTGTTGAGACAGCATTACTATAGTCTATTCTCTGCTGTGTGTTGGAGAGGTGTTGAGACAACATTACTATAGTCTATTCTCTGCTGTGTTGGAGAGGTGTTGAGACAACATTACTAGTCTATTCTCTGCTGTATGTTGGAGAGGTGTTGAGACAGCATTACTATAGTCTATTCTCTGCTGTGTGTTGGAGAGGTGTTGAGACAGCATTACTATAGTCTATTCTATGCTGTGTTGGAGAGGTGTTGAGACAGCATTACTATAGTCTATTCTCTGCTGTGTTGGAGAGGTGTTGAGACAGCATTACTATAGTCTATTCTCTGCTGTGTGTTGGAGAGGTGTTGAGACAGCATTACTATAGTCTATTCTCTGCTGTGTTGGAGAGGTGTTGAGACAGCATTACTATAGTCTATTCTCTGCTGTGTGTTGGAGAGGTGTTGAGACAGCATTACTATAGTCTATTCTCTGCTGTGTGTTGTAGAGGTGTTGAGACAACATTACTATAGTCTATTCTCTGCTATGTTGGAGAGGTGTTGAGACAACATTACTATATAGTCTATTCTCTGCTTTGTGTTGGAGAGGTGTTGAGACAGCATTACTATAGTCTATTCTCTGCTGTGTGTTGGAGAGGTGTTGAGACAACATTACTATAGTCTATTCTCTGCTGTGTGTTGGAGAGGTGTTGAGACAACATTACTATAGTCTATTCTCTGCTGTGTGTTGGAGAGGTGTTGAGACAGCATTACTATAGTCTATTCTCTGCTGTGTTGGAGAGGTGTTGAGACAGCATTACTATAGTCTATTCTCTGCTGTGTGTTGGAGAGGTGTTGAGACAGCATTACTATAGTCTATTCTCTGCTGTGTTGGAGAGGTGTTGAGACAGCATTACTATAGTCTATTCTCTGCTGTGTGTTGGAGAGGTGTTGAGACAGCATTACTATAGTCTATTCTCTGCTGTGTGTTGTAGAGGTGTTGAGACAACATTACTATAGTCTATTCTCTGCTATGTTGGAGAGGTGTTGAGACAACATTACTATAGTCTATTCTCTGCTGTGTGTTGGAGAGGTGTTGAGACAACATTACTATAGTCTATTCTCTGCTGTGTGTTGGAGAGGTGTTGAGACAACATTACTATAGTCTATTCTCTGCTGTGTGTTGGAGAGGTGTTGAGACAGCATTACTATAGTCTATTCTCTGCTGTGTTGGAGAGGTGTTGAGACTGCATTACTATAGTCTATTCTCTGCTGTGTTGGAGAGGTGTTGAGACAGCATTACTATAGTCTATTCTCTGCTGTGTTGCAGAGGTGTTGAGACAGCATTACTATTGTCTATTCTCTGCTGTGTTGGAGAGGTGTTGAGACAGCATTACTATAGTCTATTCTCTGCTGTGTGTTGGAGAGGTGTTGAGACAACATTACTATAGTCTATTCTCTGCTGTGTGTTGGAGAGGTGTTGAGATAACATTACTATAGTCTATTCTCTGCTGTGTTGGAGAGGTGTTGAGACAACATTACTATAGTCTATTCTCTGCTGTGTGTTGGAGAGGTGTTGAGACAACATTACTATAGTCTATTCTCTGCTGTGTTGGAGAGGTGTTGAGACAACATTACTATAGTCTATTCTCTGCTGTGTGTTGGAGAGGTGTTGAGACAACATTACTATAGTCTATTCTCTGCTGTGTTGGAGAGGTGTTGAGACAGCATTACTATAGTCTATTCTCTGCTGTGTGTTGGAGAGGTGTTGAGACAACATTACTATAGTCTATTCTCTGCTGTGTGTTGGAGAGGTGTTGAGACAGCATTACTATAGTCTATTCTCTGCTGTGTTGGAGAGGTGTTGAGACAGCATTACTATAGTCTATTCTCTGCTGTGTGTTGGAGAGGTGTTGAGACAACATTACTATAGTCTATTCTCTGCTGTGTTGGAGAGGTGTTGAGACAACATTACTAGTCTATTCTCTGCTGTGTGTTGGAGAGGTGTTGAGACAGCATTACTATAGTCTATTCTCTGCTGTGTGTTGGAGAGGTGTTGAGACAGCATTACTATAGTCTATTCTATGCTGTGTTGGAGAGGTGTTGAGACAGCATTACTATAGTCTATTCTCTGCTGTGTTGGATAGGTGTTGAGACAGCATTACTATAGTCTATTCTCTGCTGTGTGTTGGAGAGGTGTTGAGACAGCATTACTATAGTCTATTCTCTGCTGTGTTGGAGAGGTGTTGAGACAGCATTACTATAGTCTATTCTCTGCTGTGTGTTGGAGAGGTGTTGAGACAGCATTACTATAGTCTATTCTCTGCTGTGTGTTGTAGAGGTGTTGAGACAACATTACTATAGTCTATTCTCTGCTATGTTGGAGAGGTGTTGAGACAACATTACTATATAGTCTATTCTCTGCTTTGTGTTGGAGAGGTGTTGAGACAGCATTACTATAGTCTATTCTCTGCTGTGTGTTGGAGAGGTGTTGAGACAACATTACTATAGTCTATTCTCTGCTGTGTGTTGGAGAGGTGTTGAGACAACATTACTATAGTCTATTCTCTGCTGTGTGTTGGAGAGGTGTTGAGACAGCATTACTATAGTCTATTCTCTGCTGTGTTGGAGAGGTGTTGAGACAGCATTACTATAGTCTATTCTCTGCTGTGTGTTGGAGAGGTGTTGAGACAGCATTACTATAGTCTATTCTCTGCTGTGTTGGAGAGGTGTTGAGACAGCATTACTATAGTCTATTCTCTGCTGTGTGTTGTAGAGGTGTTGAGACAACATTACTATAGTCTATTCTCTGCTATGTTGGAGAGGTGTTGAGACAACATTACTATAGTCTATTCTCTGCTGTGTGTTGGAGAGGTGTTGAGACAACATTACTATAGTCTATTCTCTGCTGTGTGCTGGAGAGGTGTTGAGACAACATTACTATAGTCTATTCTCTGCTGTGTGTTGGAGAGGTGTTGAGACAACATTACTATAGTCTATTCTCTGCTGTGTGTTGGAGAGGTGTTGAGACAACATTACTATAGTCTATTCTCTGCTGTGTGTTGGAGAGGTGTTGAGACAACATTACTATAGTCTATTCTCTGCTGTGTGTTGGAGAGGTGTTGAGACAACATTACTAGTCTATTCTCTGCTGTTTTGGAGAGGTGTTGAGACAACATTACTATAGTCTATTCTCTGCTGTGTGTTGGAGAGGTGTTGAGACAGCATTACTATAGTCTATTCTCTGCTGTGTGTTGGAGAGGTGTTGAGACAACATTACTATAGTCTATTCTCTGCTGTGTGTTGGAAAGGTGTTGAGACAACATTACTATAGTCTATTCTCTGCTGTGTGTTGGAGAGGTGTTGAGACAACATTACTAGTCTATTCTCTGCTGTGTGTTGGAGAGGTGTTGAGACAACATTACTAGTCTATTCTCTGCTGTGTGTTGGAGAGGTGTTGAGACAACATTACTATAGTCTATTCTCTGCTCTGTTGGAGAGGTGTTGAGACAACATTACTATAGTCTATTCTCTGCTGTGTGTTGGAGAGGTGTTGAGACAACATTACTAGTCTATTCTCTGCTGTGTGTTGGAGAGGTGTTGAGACAACATTACTATAGTCTATTCTCTGCTCTGTTGGAGAGGTGTTGAGACAGCATTACTATAGTCTATTCTCTGCTGTGTTGGAGAGGTGTTGAGACAACATTACTATAGTCTATTCTCTGCTGTGTTGGAGAGGTGTCGAGACAGCATTACTATAGTCTATTCTCTGCTGTGTGTTGGAGAGGTGTTGAGACAACATTACTATAGTCTATTCTCTGCTGTGTGTTGGAGAGGTATTGAGACAACATTACTATAGTCTATTCTCTGCTGTGTTGGAGAGGTGTTGAGACAACATTACTATAGTCTATTCTCTGCTGTGTGTTGGAGAGGTGTTGAGACAACATTACTATAGTCTATTCTCTGCTGTGTTGGAGAGGTGTTGAGACAACATTACTATAGTCTATTCTCTGCTGTGTGTTGGAGAGGTGTTGAGACAACATTACTATAGTCTATTCTCTGCTGTGTGTTGGAGAGGTGTTGAGACAACATTACTATAGTCTATTCTCTGCTATGTTGGAGAGGTGTTGAGACAACATTACTATAGTCTATTCTCTGCTGTGTGTTGGAGAGGTGTTGAGACAACATTACTATAGTCTATTCTCTGCTGTGTGTTGGAGAGGTGTTGAGACAACATTACTATAGTCTATTCTCTGCTGTGTGTTGGAGAGGTGTTGAGACAGCATTACTATAGTCTATTCTCTGCTGTGTTGGAGAGGTGTTGAGACTGCATTACTATAGTCTATTCTCTGCTGTGTTGGAGAGGTGTTGAGACAGCATTACTATAGTCTATTCTCTGCTGTGTTGCAGAGGTGTTGAGACAGCATTACTATAGTCTATTCTCTGCTGTGTTGGAGAGGTGTTGAGACAGCATTACTATAGTCTATTCTCTGCTGTGTGTTGGAGAGGTGTTGAGACAAGATTACTATAGTCTATTCTCTGCTGTGTGTTGGAGAGGTGTTGAGACAACATTACTATAGTCTATTCTCTGCTGTGTTGGAGAGGTGTTGAGACAGCATTACTATAGTCTATTCTCTGCTGTGTGTTGGAGAGGTGTTGAGACAACATTACTATAGTCTATTCTCTGCTGTGTTGGAGAGGTGTTGAGACAGCATTACTATAGTCTATTCTCTGCTGTGTGTTGGAGAGGTGTTGAGACAGCATTACTATAGTCTATTCTCTGCTGTGTGTTGTAGAGGTGTTGAGACAACATTACTATAGTCTATTCTCTGCTATGTTGGAGAGGTGTTGAGACAGCATTACTATAGTCTATTCTCTGCTGTGTGTTGGAAAGGGGTTGAGACAGCATTACTATAGTCTATTCTCTGCTGTGTGTTGGAGAGGTGTTGAGACAACATTACTATAGTCTATTCTCTGCTGTGTGTTGGAGAGGTGTTGAGACAACATTACTATAGTCTATTCTCTGCTGTGTGTTGGAGAGGTGTTGAGACAGCATTACTATAGTCTATTCTCTGCTGTGTGTTGGAGAGGTGTTGAGACAACATTACTATAGTCTATTCTCTGCTGTGTGTTGGAGAGGTGTTGAGACAACATTACTATAGTCTATTCTCTGCTGTGTTGGAGAGGTGTTGAGACTGCATTACTATAGTCTATTCTCTGCTGTGTTGGAGAGGTGTTGAGACAGCATTACTATAGTCTATTCTCTGCTGTGTTGCAGAGGTGTTGAGACAGCATTACTATAGTCTATTCTCTGCTGTGTTGGAGAGGTGTTGAGACAGCATTACTATAGTCTATTCTCTGCTGTGTGTTGGAGAGGTGTTGAGACAACATTACTATAGTCTATTCTCTGCTGTGTGTTGGAGAGGTGTTGAGACAACATTACTATAGTCTATTCTCTGCTGTGTTGGAGAGGTGTTGAGACAACATTACTATAGTCTATTCTCTGCTGTGTGTTGGAGAGGTGTTGAGACAACATTACTATAGTCTATTCTCTGCTGTGTTGGAGAGGTGTTGAGACAACATTACTATAGTCTATTCTCTGCTGTGTGTTGGAGAGGTGTTGAGACAACATTACTATAGTCTATTATCTGCTGTGTTGGAGAGGTGTTGAGACAACATTACTATAGTCTATTCTCTGCTGTGTGTTGGAGAGGTGTTGAGACAACATTACTATAGTCTATTCTCTGCTGTGTTGGAGAGGTGTTGAGACAGCATTACTATAGTCTATTCTCTGCTGTGTGTTGGAGAGGTGTTGAGACAACATTACTATAGTCTATTCTCTGCTGTGTGTTGGAGAGGTGTTGAGACAGCATTACTATAGTCTATTCTCTGCTGTGTTGGAGAGGTGTTGAGACAGCATTACTATAGTCTATTCTCTGCTGTGTGTTGGAGAGGTATTGAGACAACATTACTATAGTCTATTCTCTGCTGTGTGTTGGAGAGGTATTGAGACAACATTACTATAGTCTATTCTCTGCTGTGTTGGAGAGGTGTTGAGACAACATTACTATAGTCTATTCTCTGCTGTGTGTTGGAGAGGTGTTGAGACAACATTACTATAGTCTATTCTCTGCTGTGTTGGAGAGGTGTTGAGACAACATTACTATAGTCTATTCTCTGCTGTGTGTTGGAGAGGTGTTGAGACAACATTACTATAGTCTATTCTCTGCTGTGTGTTGGAGAGGTGTTGAGACAACATTACTATAGTCTATTCTCTGCTATGTTGGAGAGGTGTTGAGACAACATTACTATAGTCTATTCTCTGCTGTGTGTTGGAGAGGTGTTGAGACAACATTACTATAGTCTATTCTCTGCTGTGTGTTGGAGAGGTGTTGAGACAACATTACTATAGTCTATTCTCTGCTGTGTGTTGGAGAGGTGTTGAGACAGCATTACTATAGTCTATTCTCTGCTGTGTTGGAGAGGTGTTGAGACTGCATTACTATAGTCTATTCTCTGCTGTGTTGGAGAGGTGTTGAGACAGCATTACTATAGTCTATTCTCTGCTGTGTTGCAGAGGTGTTGAGACAGCATTACTATAGTCTATTCTCTGCTGTGTTGGAGAGGTGTTGAGACAGCATTACTATAGTCTATTCTCTGCTGTGTGTTGGAGAGGTGTTGAGACAAGATTACTATAGTCTATTCTCTGCTGTGTGTTGGAGAGGTGTTGAGACAACATTACTATAGTCTATTCTCTGCTGTGTTGGAGAGGTGTTGAGACAGCATTACTATAGTCTATTCTCTGCTGTGTGTTGGAGAGGTGTTGAGACAACATTACTATAGTCTATTCTCTGCTGTGTTGGAGAGGTGTTGAGACAGCATTACTATAGTCTATTCTCTGCTGTGTGTTGGAGAGGTGTTGAGACAGCATTACTATAGTCTATTCTCTGCTGTGTGTTGTAGAGGTGTTGAGACAACATTACTATAGTCTATTCTCTGCTATGTTGGAGAGGTGTTGAGACAGCATTACTATAGTCTATTCTCTGCTGTGTGTTGGAAAGGGGTTGAGACAGCATTACTATAGTCTATTCTCTGCTGTGTGTTGGAGAGGTGTTGAGACAACATTACTATAGTCTATTCTCTGCTGTGTGTTGGAGAGGTGTTGAGACAACATTACTATAGTCTATTCTCTGCTGTGTGTTGGAGAGGTGTTGAGACAGCATTACTATAGTCTATTCTCTGCTGTGTGTTGGAGAGGTGTTGAGACAACATTACTATAGTCTATTCTCTGCTGTGTGTTGGAGAGGTGTTGAGACAACATTACTATAGTCTATTCTCTGCTGTGTTGGAGAGGTGTTGAGACTGCATTACTATAGTCTATTCTCTGCTGTGTTGGAGAGGTGTTGAGACAGCATTACTATAGTCTATTCTCTGCTGTGTTGCAGAGGTGTTGAGACAGCATTACTATAGTCTATTCTCTGCTGTGTTGGAGAGGTGTTGAGACAGCATTACTATAGTCTATTCTCTGCTGTGTGTTGGAGAGGTGTTGAGACAACATTACTATAGTCTATTCTCTGCTGTGTGTTGGAGAGGTGTTGAGACAACATTACTATAGTCTATTCTCTGCTGTGTTGGAGAGGTGTTGAGACAACATTACTATAGTCTATTCTCTGCTGTGTGTTGGAGAGGTGTTGAGACAACATTACTATAGTCTATTCTCTGCTGTGTTGGAGAGGTGTTGAGACAACATTACTATAGTCTATTCTCTGCTGTGTGTTGGAGAGGTGTTGAGACAACATTACTATAGTCTATTATCTGCTGTGTTGGAGAGGTGTTGAGACAACATTACTATAGTCTATTCTCTGCTGTGTGTTGGAGAGGTGTTGAGACAACATTACTATAGTCTATTCTCTGCTGTGTTGGAGAGGTGTTGAGACAGCATTACTATAGTCTATTCTCTGCTGTGTGTTGGAGAGGTGTTGAGACAACATTACTATAGTCTATTCTCTGCTGTGTGTTGGAGAGGTGTTGAGACAGCATTACTATAGTCTATTCTCTGCTGTGTTGGAGAGGTGTTGAGACAGCATTACTATAGTCTATTCTCTGCTGTGTGTTGGAGAGGTGTTGAGACAACATTACTATAGTCTATTCTCTGCTGTGTTGGAGAGGTGTTGAGACAACATTACTAGTCTATTCTCTGCTGTGTGTTGGAGAGGTGTTGAGACAGCGTTACTATAGTCTATTCTCTGCTGTGTGTTGGAGAGGTGTTGAGACAGCATTACTATAGTCTATTCTCTGCTGTGTTGGAGAGGTGTTGAGACAGCATTACTATAGTCTATTCTCTGCTGTGTTGGAGAGGTGTTGAGACAGCATTACTATAGTCTATTCTCTGCTGTGTGTTGGAGAGGTGTTGAGACAGCATTACTATAGTCTATTCTCTGCTGTGTTGGAGAGGTGTTGAGACAGCATTACTATAGTCTATTCTCTGCTGTGTGTTGGAGAGGTGTTGAGACAGCATTACTATAGTCTATTCTCTGCTGTGTGTTGTAGAGGTGTTGAGACAACATTACTATAGTCTATTCTCTGCTATGTTGGAGAGGTGTTGAGACAACATTACTATAGTCTATTCTCTGCTGTGTGTTGGAGAGGTGTTGAGACAACATTACTATAGTCTATTCTCTGCTGTGTGTTGGAGAGGTGTTGAGACAACATTACTATAGTCTATTCTCTGCTGTGTGTTGGAGAGGTGTTGAGACAGCATTACTATAGTCTATTCTCTGCTGTGTTGGAGAGGTGTTGAGACTGCATTACTATAGTCTATTCTCTGCTGTGTTGGAGAGGTGTTGAGACAGCATTACTATAGTCTATTCTCTGCTGTGTTGCAGAGGTGTTGAGACAGCATTACTATAGTCTATTCTCTGCTGTGTTGGAGAGGTGTTGAGACAGCATTACTATAGTCTATTCTCTGCTGTGTGTTGGAGAGGTGTTGAGACAACATTACTATAGTCTATTCTCTGCTGTGTGTTGGAGAGGTGTTGAGATAACATTACTATAGTCTATTCTCTGCTGTGTTGGAGAGGTGTTGAGACAACATTACTATAGTCTATTCTCTGCTGTGTGTTGGAGAGGTGTTGAGACAACATTACTATAGTCTATTCTCTGCTGTGTTGGAGAGGTGTTGAGACAACATTACTATAGTCTATTCTCTGCTGTGTGTTGGAGAGGTGTTGAGACAACATTACTATAGTCTATTCTCTGCTGTGTTGGAGAGGTGTTGAGACAGCATTACTATAGTCTATTCTCTGCTGTGTGTTGGAGAGGTGTTGAGACAACATTACTATAGTCTATTCTCTGCTGTGTGTTGGAGAGGTGTTGAGACAGCATTACTATAGTCTATTCTCTGCTGTGTTGGAGAGGTGTTGAGACAGCATTACTATAGTCTATTCTCTGCTGTGTGTTGGAGAGGTGTTGAGACAACATTACTATAGTCTATTCTCTGCTGTGTTGGAGAGGTGTTGAGACAACATTACTAGTCTATTCTCTGCTGTGTGTTGGAGAGGTGTTGAGACAGCATTACTATAGTCTATTCTCTGCTGTGTGTTGGAGAGGTGTTGAGACAGCATTACTATAGTCTATTCTATGCTGTGTTGGAGAGGTGTTGAGACAGCATTACTATAGTCTATTCTCTGCTGTGTTGGAGAGGTGTTGAGACAGCATTACTATAGTCTATTCTCTGCTGTGTGTTGGAGAGGTGTTGAGACAGCATTACTATAGTCTATTCTCTGCTGTGTTGGAGAGGTGTTGAGACAGCATTACTATAGTCTATTCTCTGCTGTGTGTTGTAGAGGTGTTGAGACAACATTACTATAGTCTATTCTCTGCTATGTTGGAGAGGTGTTGAGACAACATTACTATATAGTCTATTCTCTGCTTTGTGTTGGAGAGGTGTTGAGACAGCATTACTATAGTCTATTCTCTGCTGTGTGTTGGAGAGGTGTTGAGACAACATTACTATAGTCTATTCTCTGCTGTGTGTTGGAGAGGTGTTGAGACAACATTACTATAGTCTATTCTCTGCTGTGTGTTGGAGAGGTGTTGAGACAGCATTACTATAGTCTATTCTCTGCTGTGTTGGAGAGGTGTTGAGACAGCATTACTATAGTCTATTCTCTGCTGTGTGTTGGAGAGGTGTTGAGACAGCATTACTATAGTCTATTCTCTGCTGTGTTGGAGAGGTGTTGAGACAGCATTACTATAGTCTATTCTCTGCTGTGTGTTGGAGAGGTGTTGAGACAGCATTACTATAGTCTATTCTCTGCTGTGTGTTGTAGAGGTGTTGAGACAACATTACTATAGTCTATTCTCTGCTATGTTGGAGAGGTGTTGAGACAACATTACTATATAGTCTATTCTCTGCTGTGTGTTGGAGAGGTGTTGAGACAACATTACTATAGTCTATTCTCTGCTGTGTGCTGGAGAGGTGTTGAGACAACATTACTATAGTCTATTCTCTGCTGTGTGTTGGAGAGGTGTTGAGACAACATTACTATAGTCTATTCTCTGCTGTGTGTTGGAGAGGTGTTGAGACAACATTACTATAGTCTATTCTCTGCTGTGTGTTGGAGAGGTGTTGAGACAACATTACTATAGTCTATTCTCTGTTGTGTGTTGGAGAGGTGTTGAGACAACATTACTAGTCTATTCTCTGCTGTGTGTTGGAGAGGTGTTGAGACAACATTACTATAGTCTATTCTCTGCTGTGTGTTGGAGAGGTGTTGAGACAGCATTACTATAGTCTATTCTCTGCTGTGTTGGAGAGGTGTTGAGACAGCATTACTATAGTCTATTCTCTGCTGTGTGTTGGAGAGGTGTTGAGACAGCATTACTATAGTCTATTCTCTGCTGTGTGTTGTAGAGGTGTTGAGACAACATTACTATAGTCTATTCTCTGCTATGTTGGAGAGGTGTTGAGACAACATTACTATATAGTCTATTCTCTGCTGTGTGTTGGAGAGGTGTTGAGACAACATTACTATAGTCTATTCTCTGCTGTGTGCTGGAGAGGTGTTGAGACAACATTACTATAGTCTATTCTCTGCTGTGTGTTGGAGAGGTGTTGAGACAACATTACTATAGTCTATTCTCTGCTGTGTGTTGGAGAGGTGTTGAGACAACATTACTATAGTCTATTCTCTGCTGTGTGTTGGAGAGGTGTTGAGACAACATTACTATAGTCTATTCTCTGCTGTGTGTTGGAGAGGTGTTGAGACAACATTACTAGTCTATTCTCTGCTGTTTTGGAGAGGTGTTGAGACAACATTACTATAGTCTATTCTCTGCTGTGTGTTGGAGAGGTGTTGAGACAGCATTACTATAGTCTATTCTCTGCTGTGTGTTGGAGAGGTGTTGAGACAACATTACTATAGTCTATTCTCTGCTGTGTGTTGGAAAGGTGTTGAGACAACATTACTATAGTCTATTCTCTGCTGTGTGTTGGAGAGGTGTTGAGACAACATTACTAGTCTATTCTCTGCTGTGTGTTGGAGAGGTGTTGAGACAACATTACTAGTCTATTCTCTGCTGTGTGTTGGAGAGGTGTTGAGACAACATTACTATAGTCTATTCTCTGCTCTGTTGGAGAGGTGTTGAGACAACATTACTATAGTCTATTCTCTGCTGTGTGTTGGAGAGGTGTTGAGACAACATTACTAGTCTATTCTCTGCTGTGTGTTGGAGAGGTGTTGAGACAACATTACTATAGTCTATTCTCTGCTATGTTGGAGAGGTGTTGAGACAACATTACTATAGTCTATTCTCTGCTGTGTGTTGGAGAGGTGTTGAGACAACATTACTATAGTCTATTCTCTGCTGTGTGTTGGAGAGGTGTTGAGACAACATTACTATAGTCTATTCTCTGCTGTGTGTTGGAGAGGTGTTGAGACAGCATTACTATAGTCTATTCTCTGCTGTGTGTTGGAGAGGTGTTGAGACAGCATTACTATAGTCTATTCTCTGCTGTGTTGGAGAGGTGTTGAGACTGCATTACTATAGTCTATTCTCTGCTGTGTTGGAGAGGTGTTGAGACAGCATTACTATAGTCTATTCTCTGCTGTGTTGCAGAGGTGTTGAGACAGCATTACTATAGTCTATTCTCTGCTGTGTTGGAGAGGTGTTGAGACAGCATTACTATAGTCTATTCTCTGCTGTGTGTTGGAGAGGTGTTGAGACAAGATTACTATAGTCTATTCTCTGCTGTGTGTTGGAGAGGTGTTGAGACAACATTACTATAGTCTATTCTCTGCTGTGTTGGAGAGGTGTTGAGACAGCATTACTATAGTCTATTCTCTGCTGTGTGTTGGAGAGGTGTTGAGACAACATTACTATAGTCTATTCTCTGCTGTGTGTTGGAGAGGTGTTGAGACAGCATTACTATAGTCTATTCTCTGCTGTGTGTTGGAGAGGTGTTGAGACAACATTACTATAGTCTATTCTCTGCTGTGTTGGAGAGGTGTTGAGACAACATTGCTATAGTCTATTCTCTGCTGTGTTGGAGAGGTGTTGAGACAACATTACTATAGTCTATTCTCTGCTGTGTTGGAGAGGTGTTGAGACAACATTACTATAGTCTATTCTCTGCTGTGTTGGAGAGGTGTTGAGACAGCATTACTATAGTATATTCTCTGCTGTGTGTTGGAGAGGTGTTGAGACAACATTACTATAGTCTATTCTCTGCTGTGTGTTGGAGAGGTGTTGAGACAGCATTACTATAGTCTATTCTCTGCTCTGGTGTACCTTATCTTTAAATACAGCTCCGATGAGTTCATCTTTGTCACTTTGTGCCTATTTTTCTTCATCTGATGCTCTGATACCTGGTTTTCTCTACTCTACAGTTTCTTTTACTGTGTGTGTGTGTGTGTGTGTGTGTGTGTGTGTGTGTGTGTGTGTGTGTGTGTGTGTGTGTGTGTGTGTGTGTGTGTGTGTGTGTGTGTGTGTGTGTGTGTGTGTGTGTGTGTGTGCGTGCATTCAGGTAATATTCATGTCTGATATAAGGATATGTGCACATTGCATTGTGTTGCTATACATTAATAATTTCATATTGTATAGTGTGTATATTGAACAGGAGGATTGACATACTGTGTGTCTGGAGGTCCAGGTTCATTACTGAAGTTAGGAGGTTTTCCTCTAGACGTGTCACTCTTCACAGACAGAAGGCTGGGTGTTGGAGACTCTGCTCTGCGGTACAGACTTCTGGAACCATAAGAAAAGGAACCACATGTTGGTAAGATTTCTTCAATAGTTCTTCAACATTGATCAGAAAGTGATCTAAAAACAGTCGCCTCAACATCATGACATAAAAGCATCAAAAAGTCAACCAACCCAAAAAAGTGTTAAATTATTTGTTTCAGGTATAGGGTTGTCCCGATCCCGATAGGGCTGCGATATTCAGGATTTACAGCCAAATGAATGCAAACTGAGGGTTTAAACACACAGTACTGTAACGTATCATGATGGGTTAGGACTTTTGGGGTTATTTTATTGACACAGATGAATAAGCCAATTGTTAATAACAGTGACGCGGACTGTGTCTTTTTTTTTAATTGATTGAAATATTTATTAACAGTTTGTAGAATTTACAGTACATTTTAAGCACAAACTCAATACAAAGACTGTTAACTGTGAGTGGACGACCCAATTAAGCATTACACTTGTTTACAACAGGGTCCACATTGTTCAATTCATCAAAACATTTAGAGACGTACAAATAGACACTTCTATGTAGCTAAAGAACAGAACAGGAATTCATCATATAGGGAGCAAAAAGGGAAAAGATACATATACAGTGAGGGGAAATGGGGTGGGGGGGGGATTCAGATTTTACAGAGGCCAGTTTCGAATTGCAGCCGTCCGTAGGTGCCCTTTGAGAGCGGTTTTGAAGGAGTCAAGGGATTCACATGTCTTAATGACTGTTGGTCTGTCACTGTTATCCACTGTTACCCCTTTTTGGGGGTCCCTGAGCTTGAGCCTCTTCACGGTCACACGGACGCTCAAGGCCAGGGCCCCCCCTAGCTCAGGGGCCCCCCTAGCTCAGGGGCCCCCCCTAGCTCAGGGACCCCCCTAGCTCAGGGACCCCCCTAGCTCAGGGGCCCCCCTAGCTCAGGGGCCCCCCTAGCTCAGGGACCCCCCTAGCTCAGGGACCCCCCTAGCTCAGGGACCCCCCTAGCTCAGGGACCCCCCTAGCTCAGGGGCCCCCCTAGCTCAGGGACCCCCCTAGCTCAGGGACCCCCCTAGCTCAGGGACCCCCCTAGCTCAGGGACCCCCCTAGCTCAGGGGCCCCCCTAGCTCAGGGGCCCCCCTAGCTCAGGGGCCCCCCTAGCTCAGGGGCCCCCCTAGCTCAGGGGCCCCCCTAGCTCAGGGACCCCCCCTAGCTCAGGGCCCCCCCTAGCTCAGGGACCCCCCTAGCTCAGGGACCCCCCTAGCTCAGGGACCCTGAATACCATATCCGCCACATTTACACACTTTTGTCCTTCAATGTCTGTGTTTACATAAACACTCAAAGCTGGACATAGGAGGGGCTAGCGCCCCTCTAAAACGTGATGGGGACATCCCTAATATGAATATTATATCCATATCATGATATTTGACTGGATATTTTCTGTGATTTTGGATATTGCAATTGTACTATTGTACAGCTTTAGATTAAATATCTGCACATTCCATTTTGTAAATTGTATAGTTTGTCATTGGTTTATTATGTTTCTTAATATAAAGGTGAATCAATTTCACATTGTTGCATTATTTCTGTGTATTCATTTGTTGTGACTTTCTAATTAAGGTTTACAGTATTTAAAGGTCCAGGTATATAGTTACTGAAGCGTATATGTACGTATGAGCCTAGACATTAAAACTTAGCATGATCACTTTGTTTATATTGAACAGGAGGATTGACATACTGTGTGTCTGGAGGTCCAGGTTCATTGCTGAAGTTAGGAGGTTTTCCTCTAGACGTGTCACTCTTCACAGACAGAAGGCTGGGAGTTGGAGACTCTGCTCTGTGGTACAGACTTCTGGAATCATAAGAAAAGGAACCACATGTTGGTAAGATTTCTTCAATAGTTCTTCAACATTGATCAGAAAGTGATCTAAAAACAGTCGCCTCAACATCATGACATAAAAGCATCAAAAAGTCAACCAACCCAAAAAAGTGTTAACATCTCATGCATAATTAATTTTATTATGATGTAAGGAAATTGCAAGTTTGTTGATAATGTTGCTAATGTGTTTCTCAGTGGAAAGGGATGAAGCTTTTGAGTGGATGAGTTTTAACTCACAATTAATGTATTATTTTTTTATCGTAAGGGAATATATATATATATTTGTTTTAATTGTGATATCATCCCTCCCTGTTTGTTTTCCCTAGAAAGAGCCTCTACACACATTCATAAAGTGTAGTGCATAGTGTATGCAGATTATACTGCCAATTATTGTGTGTGTGTGTGTGTGTGTGTGTGTGTGTGTGTGTGTGTGTGTGTGTGTGTGTGTGTGTGTGTGTGTGTGTGTGTGTGTGTGTGTGTGTGTGTGTGTGTGTGTGTGTGTGTGTGTTGGAGAGGTGTTGAGACAACATTACTATAGTCTATTCTCTGCTGTGTGTTGGAGAGGTGTTGAGACAACATTACTATAGTCTATTCTCTGCTGTGTATTGGAGAGGTGTTGAGACAACATTACTATAGTCTATTCTCTGCTGTGTGTTGGAGAGGTGTTGAGACAACATTACTATAGTCTATTCTCTGCTGTGTGTTGGAGAGGTGTTAAGACAACATTACTATAGTCTATTCTCTGCTGTGTGTTGGAGAGGTGTTGAGACAACATTACTATAGTCTATTCTCTGCTGTGTTGGAGAGGTGTTGAGACAACATTACTATAGTCTATTCTCTGCTGTGTTGGAGAGGTGTTGAGACAACATTACTATAGTCTATTCTCTGCTGTGTTGGAGAGGTGTTGAGACAGCATTACTATAGTCTATTCTCTGCTGTGTGTTGGAGAGGTGTTGAGACAACAATACTATAGTCTATTCTCTGCTGTGTGTTGGAGAGGTGTTGAGACAACATTACTATAGTCTATTCTCTGCTGTGTGTTGGAGAGGTGTTGAGACAGCATTACTATAGTCTATTCTCTGCTGTGTGTTGGAGAGGTGTTGAGACAACATTACTATAGTCTATTCTCTGCTGTGTGTTGGAGAGGTGTTGAGACAACATTACTATAGTCTATTCTCTGCTGTGTGTTGGAGAGGTGTTGAGACAGCATTACTATAGTCTATTCTCTGCTGTGTGTTGGAGAGGTGTTGAGACAGCATTACTACAGTCTATTCTCTGCTGTGTTGGAGAGGTGTTGAGACAGCATTACTATAGTCTATTCTCTGCTCTGTGTTGGAGAGGTGTTGAGACAGCATTACTATAGTCTATTCTCTGCTGTGTTGGAGAGGTGTTGAGACAGCATTACTATAGTCTATTCTCTGCTTTGTGTTGGAGAGGTGTTGAGACAGCATTACTATAGTCTATTCTCTGCTGTGTGTTGGAGAGGTGTTGAGACAACATTACTATAGTCTATTCTCTGCTGTGTGTTGGAGAGGTGTTGAGACAGCATTACTATTGTCTATTCTCTGCTGTGTGTTGGAGAGGTGTTGAGACAACATTACTATAGTCTATTCTCTGCTGTGTGTTGGAGAGGTGTTGAGACAGCATTACTATAGTCTATTCTCTGCTGTGTGTTGGAGAGGTGTTGAGACAGCATTACTATTGTCTATTCTCTGCTGTGTGTTGGAGAGGTGTTGAGACAACATTACTATAGTCTATTCTCTGCTGTGTGTTGGAGAGGTGTTGAGACAACATTACTATAGTCTATTCTCTGCTGTGTGTTGGAGAGGTGTTGAGACAGCATTACTATAGTCTATTCTCTGCTCTGTTGGAGAGGTGTTGAGACAGCATTACTATAGTCTATTCTCTGCTGTGTGTTGGAGAGGTGTTGAGACAACATTACTATAGTCTATTCTCTGCTGTGTGTTGGAGAGGTGTTGAGACAGCATTACTATAGTCTATTCTCTGCTGTGTGTTGGAGAGGTGTTGAGACAACATTACTATAGTCTATTCTCTGCTGTGTGTTGGAGAGGTGTTGAGACAACATTACTATAGTCTATTCTCTGCTGTGTGTTGGAGAGGTGTTGAGACAACATTACTATAGTCTATTCTCTGCTGTGTGTTGGAGAGGTGTTGAGACAGCATTACTATAGTCTATTCTCTGCTGTGTGTTGGAGAGGTGTTGAGACAG
Source organism: Protomyctophum parallelum (assembly GCF_964188405.1). Lineage (NCBI taxonomy): Eukaryota > Metazoa > Chordata > Actinopteri > Myctophiformes > Myctophidae > Protomyctophum > Protomyctophum parallelum. The sequence goes on from NC_139697.1 coordinate 1,523,199, forward strand.
CATTACTATAGTCTATTCTCTGCTGTGTGTTGGAGAGGTGTTGAGACAACATTACTATAGTCTATTCTCTGCTGTGTGTTGGAGAGGTGTTGAGACAACATTACTATAGTCTATTCTCTGCTGTGTGTTGGAGAGGTGTTGAGACAACATTAGTATAGTCTATTCTCTGCTGTGTGTTGGAGAGGTGTTGAGACAGCATTACTATAGTCTATTCTCTGCTGTGTGTTGGAGAGGTGTTGAGACAACATTACTATAGTCTATTCTCTGCTGTGTGTTGGAGAGGTGTTGAGACAACATTACTATAGTCTATTCTCTGCTGTGTGTTGGAGAGGTGTTGAGACAGCATTACTATAGTCTATTCTCTGCTGTGTGTTGGAGAGGTGTTGAGACAGCATTACTATAGTCTATTCTCTGCTGTGTGTTGGAGAGGTGTTGAGACAGCATTACTATAGTCTATTCTCTGCTGTGTGTTGGAGAGGTGTTGAGACAACATTACTATAGTCTATTCTCTGCTGTGTTGGAGAGGTGTTGAGACAGCATTACTATAGTCTATTCTCTGCTCTGTGTTGGAGAGGTGTTGAGACAGCATTACTATAGTCTATTCTCTGCTGTGTTGGAGAGGTGTTGAGACAGCATTACTATTGTCTATTCTCTGCTGTGTGTTGGAGAGGTGTTGAGACAACATTACTATAGTCTATTCTCTGCTGTGTGTTGGAGAGGTGTTGAGACAACATTACTATAGTCTATTCTCTGCTGTATGTTGGGAAGGTGTTGAGACTGCATTACTATAGTCTATTCTCTGCTGTGTGTTGGAGAGGTGTTGAGACAGCATTACTATAGTCTATTCTCTGCTGTGTGTTGGAGAGGTGTTGAGACAACATTACTATAGTCTATTCTCTGCTGTGTGTTGGAGAGGTGTTGAGACAGCATTACTATAGTCTATTCTCTGCTCTGTTGGAGAGGTGTTGAGACAGCATTACTATAGTATATTCTCTGCTGTGTGTTGGAGAGGTGTTGAGACAGCATTACTATAGTCTATTCTCTGCTGTGTGTTGGAGAGGTGTTGAGACAACATTACTATAGTCTATTTTCTGCTGTGTGTTGGAGATGTGTTGAGACAGCATTACTATAGTCTATTCTCTGCTGTGTGTTGGAGAGGTGTTGAGACAACATTACTATAGTCTATTCTCTGCTGTGTGTTGGAGAGGTGTTGAGACAACATTACTATAGTCTTTTCTCTGCTGTTTTGGAGAGGTGTTGAGACAGCATTACTATAGTCTATTCTCTGCTGTGTGTTGGAGAGGTGTTGAGACAACATTACTATAGTCTATTCTCTGCTGTGTGTTGGAGAGGTGTTGAGACAACATTACTATAGTCTATTCTCTGCTGTGTGTTGGAGAGGTGTTGAGACAACATTACTATAGTCTATTCTCTGCTGTGTTGGAGAGGTGTTGAGACAACATTACTATAGTCTATTCTCTGCTGTGTTGGAGAGGTGTTGAGACAACATTACTATAGTCTATTCTCTGCTGTGTGTTGGAGAGGTGTTGAGACAACATTACTATAGTCTATTCTCTGCTGTGTGTTGGAGAGGTGTTGAGACAGCATTACTATAGTCTATTCTCTGCTGTGTGTTGGAGAGGTGTTGAGACAGCATTACTATAGTCTATTCTCTGCTGTGTTGGAGAGGTGTTGAGACAACATTACTATAGTCTATTCTCTGCTGTGTTGGAGAGGTGTTGAGACAACATTACTATAGTCTATTCTCTGCTGTGTTGGAGAGGTGTTGAGACAACATTACTATAGTCTATTCTCTGCTGTGTGTTGGAGAGGTGTTGAGACAACATTACTATAGTCTATTCTCTGCTGTGTGTTGGAGAGGTGTTGAGACAACATTACTATAGTCTATTCTCTGCTGTGTGTTGGAGAGGTGTTGAGACAACATTACTATAGTCTATTCTCTGCTCTGGTGTACCTTATCTTTAAATACAGCTCCGATGAGTTCATCTTTGTCACTTTGTGCCTATTTTTCTTCATCTGATGCTCTGATACCTGGTTTTCTCTACTCTACAGTTTATTTTACTGTGTGTGTGTGTGTGTGTGTGTGTGTGTGTGTGTGTGTGTGTGTGTGTGTGTGTGTGTGTGTGTGTGTGTGTGTGTGTGTGTGTGTGTGTGTGTGTGTGTATGTGTGTGTGTGTGTGTGTGTATTCAGGTAATATTCATGTCTGATATAAGGATATGTGCACATTGCATTGTGTTGCTATACATTAATAATTTCATATTGTATAGTGTGTATATTGAACAGGAGGATTGACATACTGTGTGTCTGGAGGTCCAGGTTCATTACTGAAGTTAGGAGGTTTTCCTCTAGACGTGTCACTCTTCACAGACAGAAGGCTGGGTGTTGGAGACTCTGCTCTGTGGTACAGACTTCTGGAATCATAAGAAAAGGAACCACATGTTGGTAAGATTTCTTCAATAGTTCTTCAACATTGATCAGAAAGTGATCTAAAAACAGTCGCCTCAACATCATGACATAAAAGCATCAAAAAGTCAACCAACCCAAAAAAGTGTTAAATTATTTGTTTCAGGTATAGGGTTGTCCCGATCCCGATAGGGCTGCGATATTCAGGATTTACAGCCAAATGAATGCAAACTTTTTTTTGAATTGATTGAAATATTTATTAACAGTTTGTAGAATTTACAGTACATTTTAAGCACAAACTCAATACAAAGACTGTTAACTGTGAGTGGACGACCCAATTAAGCATTACACTTGTTTACAACAGGGTCCACATTGTTCAATTCATCAAAACATTTAGAGACGTACAAATAGACACTTCTATGTAGCTAAAGAACAGAACAGGAATTCATCATATAGGGAGCAAAAAGGGAAAAGATACATATACAGTGAGGGGAAATGGGGTGGGGGGGGGGGGGTTCAGATTTTACAGAGGCCAGTTTCGAATTGCAGCCGTCCGTAGGTGCCCTTTGAGAGCGGTTTTGAAGGAGTCAAGGGATTCACATGTCTTAATGACTGTTGGTCTGTCACTGTTATCCACTGTTACCCCTTTTTGGGGGTCCCTGAGCTTGAGCCTCTTCACGGTCACACGGACGCTCATGGCCAGGGCCCCCCCTAGCTCAGGGCCCCCCCTAGCTCAGGGCCCCCCCTAGCTCAGGGGCCCCCCTAGCTCAGGGCCCCCCCCTAGATCAGGGACCCCCCTAGCTCAGGGACCCCCCTAACTCAGGGGCCCCCCTAGCTCAGGGCCCCCCCTAGTTCAGGGACCCCCCTAGCTCAGGGGCCCCCCTAGCTCAGGGACCCCCCTAGCTCAGGGGCCCCCCTAGCTCAGGGCCCCCCCTAGTTAAGTGACCCCCCTAGCTCAGGGACCCCCTAGCTCAGGGACCCCCCTAGCTCAGGGCCCCCCCTAGCTCAGGGACCCCCCTAGCTCAGGGACCCCCCTAGCTCAGGGGCCCCCCTAGCTCAGGGACCCCCCTAGCTCAGGGCCCCCCCTAGCTCAGGGACCCCCTAGCTCAGGGACCCCCCTAGCTCAGGGGCCCCCCTAGCTCAGGGGCCCCCCTAGCTCAGGGCCCCCCTAGCTCAGGGACCCTGAATACCATATCCGCCACATTTACACACTTTTGTCCTTCAATGTCTGTGTTTACACAAACACTCAAAGCTGGACATAGGAGGGGCTAGCGCCCCTCTAAAACGTGATGGGGACATCCCTAATATGAATATTATATCCATATCATGATATTTGACTGGATATTTTCTGTGATTTTGGATATTGCAATTGTACTATTGTACAGCTTTAGATTAAATAACTGCACATTCCATTTTGTAAATTGTATAATTTGTCATTGGTTTATTATGTTTCTTAATATAAAGGTGAATCCATTTCACATTGTTGCATTATTTCTGTGTATTCATTCTTTGTGTCTTTCTACTTAAGGTTTACAGTATTTAAAGGTCCAGGTGTATAGTTACTGAAGCGTATATGTACGTATGAGCCTAGACATTAAAACTTAGCATGATCACTTTGTTTATATTGAACAGGAGGATTGACATACTGTGTGTCTGGAGGTCCAGGTTCATTACTGAAGTCAGGAGGTTTTCCTCTAGACGTGTCACTCTTCACAGACAGAAGGCTGGGTGTTGGAGACTCTGCTCTGTGGTACAGACTTCTGGAATCATAAGAAAAGGAACCACATGTTGGTAAGATTTCTTCAATAGTTCTTCAACATTGATCAGAAAGTGATCTAAAAACAGTCGCCTCAACATCATGACATAAAAGCATCAAAAAGTCAACCAACCCAAAAAAGTGTTAACATCTCATGCATAATTAATTTTATTATGATGTAAGGAAATTGCAAGTTTGTTAATAATGTTGCTAATGTGTTTCTCAGTGGAAAGGGATGAAGCTTTTGAGTGGATGAGTTTTAACTCACAATTAATGTATTATTTTTTTTATCGTAAGGGAATATATATATATTTTTTATTTAATTGTGATATCATCCCTCCCTGTTTGTTTTCCCTAGAAAGAGCCTCTACACACATTCATAAAGTGTAGTGCATAGTGTATGCAGATTATACTGCCAATTATTGTGTGTGTGTGTGTGTGTGTGTGTGTGTGTGTGTGTGTGTGTGTGTGTGTGTGTGTGTGTGTGTGTGTGTGTGTGTGTGTGTGTGTGTGTGTGTGTGTGTGTGTGTGTGTGTGTGTGTGTTGGAGAGGTGCTGAGACAACATTACTAGTCTATTCTCTGCTGTGTTGGAGAGGTGTTGAGACAGCATTACTATAGTCTATTCTCTGCTGTGTGTTGGAGAGGTGTTGAGACAACATTACTATAGTCTATTCTCTGCTGTGTGTTGGAGAGGTGTTGAGACAACATTACTATAGTCTATTCTCTGCTGTGTGTTGGAGAGGTGTTGAGACAGCATTACTATAGTCTATTCTCTGCTGTGTGTTGGAGAGGTGTTGAGACAGCATTACTATAGTCTATTCTCTGCTGTGTGTTGGAGAGGTGTTGAGACAGCATTACTATAGTCTATTCTCTGCTGTGTGTTGGAGAGGTGTTGAGACAACATTACTATAGTCTATTCTCTGCTGTGTGTTGGAGAGGTGTTGAGACAACATTACTATAGTCTATTCTCTGCTTTGTGTTGGAGAGGTGTTGAGACAACATTACTATAGTCTATTCTCTGCTGTGTGTTGGAGAGGTGTTGAGACAACATTACTATAGTCTATTCTCTGCTGTGTGTTGGAGAGGTGTTGAGACAACATTACTATAGTCTATTCTCTGCTGTGTGTTGGAGAGGTGTTGAGACAGCATTACTATAGTCTATTCTCTGCTGTGTGTTGGAGAGGTGTTGAGACAGCATTACTAGTCTATTCTCTGCTGTGTGTTGGAGAGGTGTTGAGACAACATTACTATAGTCTATTCTCTGCTGTGTGTTGGAGAAGTGTTGAGACAACATTACTATAGTCTATTCTCTGCTGTGTTGGAGAGGTGTTGAGACAACATTACTAGTCTATTCTCTGCTGTGTTGGAGAGGTGTTGAGACAGCATTACTATAGTCTATTCTCTGCTGTGTGTTGGAGAGGTGTTGAGACAACATTACTATAGTCTATTCTCTGCTGTGTGTTGGAGAGGTGTTGAGACAGCATTACTATAGTCTATTCTCTGCTGTGTGTTGGAGAGGTGTTGAGACAACATTACTATAGTCTATTCTCTGCTGTGTGTTGGAGAGGTGTTGAGACAACATTACTATAGTCTTTTCTCTGCTGTTTTGGAGAGGTGTTGAGACAGCATTACTATAGTCTATTCTCTGCTGTGTGTTGGAGAGGTGTTGAGACAGCATTACTATAGTCTATTCTCTGCTGTGTGTTGGAGAGGTGTTGAGACAACATTACTATAGTCTATTCTCTGCTGTGTGTTGGAGAGGTGTTGAGACAGCATTACTATAGTCTATTCTCTGCTGTGTGTTGGAGAGGTGTTGAGACAACATTACTATAGTCTATTCTCTGCTGTGTGTTGGAGAGGTGTTGAGACAACATTACTATAGTCTTTTCTCTGCTGTTTTGGAGAGGTGTTGAGACAGCATTACTATAGTCTATTCTCTGCTGTGTGTTGGAGAGGTGTTGAGACAACATTACTATAGTCTATTCTCTGCTGTGTGTTGGAGAGGTGTTGAGACAACATTACTATAGTCTATTCTCTGCTGTGTGTTGGAGAGGTGTTGAGACAACATTACTATAGTCTATTCTCTGCTGTGTTGGAGAGGTGTTGAGACAACATTACTATAGTCTATTCTCTGCTGTGTTGGAGAGGTGTTGAGACAACATTACTATAGTCTATTCTCTGCTGTGTGTTGGAGAGGTGTTGAGACAACATTACTATAGTCTATTCTCTGCTGTGTGTTGGAGAGGTGTTGAGACAGCATTACTATAGTCTATTCTCTGCTGTGTGTTGGAGAGGTGTTGAGACAGCATTACTATAGTCTATTCTCTGCTGTGTTGGAGAGGTGTTGAGACAACATTACTATAGTCTATTCTCTGCTGTGTTGGAGAGGTGTTGAGACAACATTACTATAGTCTATTCTCTGCTGTGTTGGAGAGGTGTTGAGACAACATTACTATAGTCTATTCTCTGCTGTGTGTTGGAGAGGTGTTGAGACAACATTACTATAGTCTATTCTCTGCTGTGTGTTGGAGAGGTGTTGAGACAACATTACTATAGTCTATTCTCTGCTGTGTGTTGGAGAGGTGTTGAGACAACATTACTATAGTCTATTCTCTGCTCTGGTGTACCTTATCTTTAAATACAGCTCCGATGAGTTCATCTTTGTCACTTTGTGCCTATTTTTCTTCATCTGATGCTCTGATACCTGGTTTTCTCTACTCTACAGTTTATTTTACTGTGTGTGTGTGTGTGTGTGTGTGTGTGTGTGTGTGTGTGTGTGTGTGTGTGTGTGTGTGTGTGTGTGTGTGTGTGTGTGTGTGTGTGTGTGTGTGTGTGTGTATTCAGGTAATATTCATGTCTGATATAAGGATATGTGCACATTGCATTGTGTTGCTATACATTAATAATTTCATATTGTATAGTGTGTATATTGAACAGGAGGATTGACATACTGTGTGTCTGGAGGTCCAGGTTCATTACTGAAGTTAGGAGGTTTTCCTCTAGACGTGTCACTCTTCACAGACAGAAGGCTGGGAGTTGGAGACTCTGCTCTGTGGTACAGACTTCTGGAATCATAAGAAAAGGAACCACATGTTGGTAAGATTTCTTCAATAGTTCTTCAACATTGATCAGAAAGTGATCTAAAAACAGTCGCCTCAACATCATGACATAAAAGCATCAAAAAGTCAACCAACCCAAAAAAGTGTTAAATTATTTGTTTCAGGTATAGGGTTGTCCCGATCCCGATAGGGCTGCGATATTCAGGATTTACAGCCAAATGAATGCAAACTTTTTTTTGAATTGATTGAAATATTTATTAACAGTTTGTAGAATTTACAGTACATTTTAAGCACAAACTCAATACAAAGACTGTTAACTGTGAGTGGACGACCCAATTAAGCATTACACTTGTTTACAACAGGGTCCACATTGTTCAATTCATCAAAACATTTAGAGACGTACAAATAGACACTTCTATGTAGCTAAAGAACAGAACAGGAATTCATCATATAGGGAGCAAAAAGGGAAAAGATACATATACAGTGAGGGGAAATGGGGTGGGGGGGGGGGATTCAGATTTTACAGAGGCCAGTTTCGAATTGCAGCCGTCCGTAGGTGCCCTTTGAGAGCGGTTTTGAAGGAGTCAAGGGATTCACATGTCTTAATGACTGTTGGTCTGTCACTGTTATCCACTGTTACCCCTTTTTGGGGGTCCCTGAGCTTGAGCCTCTTCACGGTCACACGGACGCTCATGGCCAGGGCCCCCCCTAGCTCAGGGCCCCCCCTAGCTCAGGGCCCCCCCTAGCTCAGGGGCCCCCCTAGCTCAGGGCCCCCCCCTAGATCAGGGACCCCCCTAGCTCAGGGACCCCCCTAGCTCAGGGGCCCCCCTAGCTCAGGGCCCCCCCTAGCTCAGGGACCCCCCTAGCTCAGGGGCCCCCCTAGCTCAGGGACCCCCCTAGCTCAGGGGCCCCCCTAGCTCAGGGCCCCCCCTAGTTAAGTGACCCCCCTAGCTCAGGGACCCCCTAGCTCAGGGACCCCCCTAGCTCAGGGCCCCCCCTAGCTCAGGGACCCCCCTAGCTCAGGGACCCCCCTAGCTCAGGGGCCCCCCTAGCTCAGGGACCCCCCTAGCTCAGGGCCCCCCCTAGCTCAGGGACCCCCTAGCTCAGGGACCCCCCTAGCTCAGGGGCCCCCCTAGCTCAGGGGCCCCCCTAGCTCAGGGACCCCCTAGCTCAGGGACCCCCCCTAGCTAAGGGACCCCCTAGCTCAGGGCCCCCCTAGCTCAGGGACCCTGAATACCATATCCGCCACATTTACACACTTTTGTCCTTCAATGTCTGTGTTTACACAAACACTCAAAGCTGGACATAGGAGGGGCTAGCGCCCCTCTAAAACGTGATGGGGACATCCCTAATATGAATATTATATCCATATCATGATATTTGACTGGATATTTTCTGTGATTTTGGATATTGCAATTGTACTATTGTACAGCTTTAGATTAAATAACTGCACATTCCATTTTGTAAATTGTATAATTTGTCATTGGTTTATTATGTTTCTTAATATAAAGGTGAATCCATTTCACATTGTTGCATTATTTCTGTGTATTCATTCTTTGTGTCTTTCTACTTAAGGTTTACAGTATTTAAAGGTCCAGGTGTATAGTTACTGAAGCGTATATGTACGTATGAGCCTAGACATTAAAACTTAGCATGATCACTTTGTTTATATTGAACAGGAGGATTGACATACTGTGTGTCTGGAGGTCCAGGTTCATTACTGAAGTCAGGAGGTTTTCCTCTAGACGTGTCACTCTTCACAGACAGAAGGCTGGGTGTTGGAGACTCTGCTCTGTGGTACAGACTTCTGGAATCATAAGAAAAGGAACCACATGTTGGTAAGATTTCTTCAATAGTTCTTCAACATTGATCAGAAAGTGATCTAAAAACAGTCGCCTCAACATCATGACATAAAAGCATCAAAAAGTCAACCAACCCAAAAAAGTGTTAACATCTCATGCATAATTAATTTTATTATGATGTAAGGAAATTGCAAGTTTGTTAATAATGTTGCTAATGTGTTTCTCAGTGGAAAGGGATGAAGCTTTTGAGTGGATGAGTTTTAACTCACAATTAATGTATTATTTTTTTTATCGTAAGGGAATATATATATATTTTTTATTTAATTGTGATATCATCCCTCCCTGTTTGTTTTCCCTAGAAAGAGCCTCTACACACATTCATAAAGTGTAGTGCATAGTGTATGCAGATTATACTGCCAATTTGTGTGTGTGTGTGTGTGTGTGTGTGTGTGTGTGTGTGTGTGTGTGTGTGTGTGTGTGTGTGTGTGTGTGTGTGTGTGTGTGTGTGTGTGTGTGTGTGTGTGTGTGTGTGTGTGTGTGTGTGTGTGTGTGTGTGTTGGAGAGGTGCTGAGACAACATTACTAGTCTATTCTCTGCTGTGTTGGAGAGGTGTTGAGACAGCATTACTATAGTCTATTCTCTGCTGTGTGTTGGAGAGGTGTTGAGACAACATTACTATAGTCTATTCTCTGCTGTGTGTTGGAGAGGTGTTGAGACAACATTACTATAGTCTATTCTCTGCTGTGTGTTGGAGAGGTGTTGAGACAGCATTACTATAGTCTATTCTCTGCTGTGTGTTGGAGAGGTGTTGAGACAGCATTACTATAGTCTATTCTCTGCTGTGTGTTGGAGAGGTGTTGAGACAGCATTACTATAGTCTATTCTCTGCTGTGTGTTGGAGAGGTGTTGAGACAACATTACTATAGTCTATTCTCTGCTGTGTGTTGGAGAGGTGTTGAGACAACATTACTATAGTCTATTCTCTGCTTTGTGTTGGAGAGGTGTTGAGACAACATTACTATAGTCTATTCTCTGCTGTGTGTTGGAGAGGTGTTGAGACAACATTACTATAGTCTATTCTCTGCTGTGTGTTGGAGAGGTGTTGAGACAACATTACTATAGTCTATTCTCTGCTGTGTGTTGGAGAGGTGTTGAGACAGCATTACTATAGTCTATTCTCTGCTGTGTGTTGGAGAGGTGTTGAGACAGCATTACTAGTCTATTCTCTGCTGTGTTGGAGAGGTGTTGAGACAACATTACTATAGTCTATTCTCTGCTGTGTGTTGGAGAAGTGTTGAGACAACATTACTATAGTCTATTCTCTGCTGTGTTGGAGAGGTGTTGAGACAACATTACTAGTCTATTCTCTGCTGTGTTGGAGAGGTGTTGAGACAGCATTACTATAGTCTATTCTCTGCTGTGTGTTGGAGAGGTGTTGAGACAGCATTACTATAGTCTATTCTCTGCTGTGTGTTGGAGAGGTGTTGAGACAGCATTACTATAGTCTATTCTCTGCTGTGTTGGAGAGGTGTTGAGACAACATTACTAGTCTATTCTCTGCTGTGTTGGAGAGGTGTTGAGACAGCATTACTATAGTCTATTCTCTGCTGTGTGTTGGAGAGGTGTTGAGACAGCATTACTATAGTCTATTCTCTGCTGTGTGTTGGAGAGGTGTTGAGACAACATTACTATAGTCTATTCTCTGCTGTGTGTTGGAGAGGTGTTGAGACAGCATTACTATAGTCTATTCTCTGCTGTGTGTTGGAGAGGTGTTGAGACAACATTACTATAGTCTATTCTCTGCTGTGTGTTGGAGAGGTGTTGAGACAACATTACTATAGTCTATTCTCTGCTGTGTGTTGGAGAGGTGTTGAGACAACATTACTATAGTCTATTCTCTGCTGTGTGTTGGAGAGGTGTTGAGACAGCATTACTATAGTCTATTCTCTGCTGTGTGTTGGAGAGGTGTTGAGACAACATTACTATAGTCTATTCTCTGCTGTGTGTTGGAGAGGTGTTGAGACAGCATTACTATAGTCTATTCTCTGCTGTGTGTTGGAGAGGTGTTGAGACAGCATTACTATAGTCTATTCTCTGGTGTGTTGGAGAGGTGTTGAGACAACATTACTATAGTCTACTCTCTGCTGTGTGTTGGAGAGGTGTTGAGACAGCATTACTATAGTCTATTCTCTGCTGTGTGTTGGAGAGGTGTTGAGACAACATTACTATAGTCTATTCTCTGCTGTGTGTTGGAGAGGTGTTGAGACAACATTACTATAGTCTATTCTCTGCTGTGTTGGAGAGGTGTTGAGACAACATTACTATAGTCTATTCTCTGCTGTGTTGGAGAGGTGTTGAGACAACATTACTATAGTCTATTCTCTGCTGTGTGTTGGAGAGGTGTTGAGACAACATTACTATAGTCTATTCTCTGCTGTGTGTTGGAGAGGTGTTGAGACAGCATTACTATAGTCTATTCTCTGCTGTGTGTTGGAGAGGTGTTGAGACAGCATTACTATAGTCTATTCTCTGCTGTGTGTTGGAGAGGTGTTGAGACAGCATTACTATAGTCTATTCTCTGCTGTGTGTTGGAGAGGTGTTGAGACAACATTACTATAGTCTATTCTCTGCTGTGTGTTGGAGAGGTGTTGAGACAACATTACTATAGTCTATTCTCTGCTTTGTGTTGGAGAGGTGTTGAGACAACATTACTATAGTCTATTCTCTGCTGTGTGTTGGAGAGGTGTTGAGACAACATTACTATAGTCTATTCTCTGCTGTGTGTTGGAGAGGTGTTGAGACAACATTACTATAGTCTATTCTCTGCTGTGTGTTGGAGAGGTGTTGAGACAGCATTACTATAGTCTATTCTCTGCTGTGTGTTGGAGAGGTGTTGAGACAGCATTACTAGTCTATTCTCTGCTGTGTTGGAGAGGTGTTGAGACAACATTACTATAGTCTATTCTCTGCTGTGTGTTGGAGAAGTGTTGAGACAACATTACTATAGTCTATTCTCTGCTGTGTTGGAGAGGTGTTGAGACAACATTACTAGTCTATTCTCTGCTGTGTTGGAGAGGTGTTGAGACAGCATTACTATAGTCTATTCTCTGCTGTGTGTTGGAGAGGTGTTGAGACAGCATTACTATAGTCTATTCTCTGCTGTGTGTTGGAGAGGTGTTGAGACAGCATTACTATAGTCTATTCTCTGCTGTGTTGGAGAGGTGTTGAGACAACATTACTAGTCTATTCTCTGCTGTGTTGGAGAGGTGTTGAGACAGCATTACTATAGTCTATTCTCTGCTGTGTGTTGGAGAGGTGTTGAGACAGCATTACTATAGTCTATTCTCTGCTGTGTGTTGGAGAGGTGTTGAGACAACATTACTATAGTCTATTCTCTGCTGTGTGTTGGAGAGGTGTTGAGACAGCATTACTATAGTCTATTCTCTGCTGTGTGTTGGAGAGGTGTTGAGACAACATTACTATAGTCTATTCTCTGCTGTGTGTTGGAGAGGTGTTGAGACAACATTACTATAGTCTATTCTCTGCTGTGTGTTGGAGAGGTGTTGAGACAACATTACTATAGTCTATTCTCTGCTGTGTGTTGGAGAGGTGTTGAGACAGCATTACTATAGTCTATTCTCTGCTGTGTGTTGGAGAGGTGTTGAGACAACATTACTATAGTCTATTCTCTGCTGTGTGTTGGAGAGGTGTTGAGACAGCATTACTATAGTCTATTCTCTGCTGTGTGTTGGAGAGGTGTTGAGACAGCATTACTATAGTCTATTCTCTGGTGTGTTGGAGAGGTGTTGAGACAACATTACTATAGTCTACTCTCTGCTGTGTGTTGGAGAGGTGTTGAGACAGCATTACTATAGTCTATTCTCTGCTGTGTGTTGGAGAGGTGTTGAGACAACATTACTATAGTCTATTCTCTGCTGTGTGTTGGAGAGGTGTTGAGACAACATTACTATAGTCTATTCTCTGCTGTGTTGGAGAGGTGTTGAGACAACATTACTATAGTCTATTCTCTGCTGTGTTGGAGAGGTGTTGAGACAACATTACTATAGTCTATTCTCTGCTGTGTTGGAGAGGTGTTGAGACAGCATTACTATAGTCTATTCTCTGCTGTGTGTTGGAGAGGTGTTGAGACAACATTACTATAGTCTATTCTCTGCTGTGTGTTGGAGAGGTGTTGAGACAGCATTACTATAGTCTATTCTCTGCTCTGTTGGAGAGGTGTTGAGACAACATTACTATAGTCTATTCTCTGCTATGTGTTGGAGAGGTGTTGAGACAACATTACTATAGTCTATTCTCTGCTGTGTGTTGGAGAGGTGTTGAGACAGCATTACTATAGTCTATTCTCTGCTGTGTGTTGTAGAGGTGTTGAGACAACATTACTATAGTCTATTCTCTGCTGTGTGTTGGAGAGGTGTTGAGACAACATTACTATAGTCTATTCTCTGCTGTGTGTTGGAGAGGTGTTGAGACAACATTACTATAGTCTATTCTCTGCTGTGTGTTGGAGAGGTGTTGAGACAGCATTACTATAGTCTATTCTCTGCTGTGTGTTGGAGAGGTGTTGAGACAGCATTACTATAGTCTATTCTCTGCTGTGTGTTGGAGAGGTGTTGAGACAGCATTACTATAGTCTATTCTCTGCTGTGTTGGAGAGGTGTTGAGACAACATTACTATAGTCTATTCTCTGCTGTGTGTTGGAGAGGTGTTGAGACAACATTACTATAGTCTATTCTCTGCTGTGTGTTGGAGAGGTGTTGAGACAACATTACTATAGTCTATTCTCTGCTCTGTTGGAGAGGTGTTGAGACAGCATTACTATAGTCTATTCTCTGCTGTGTGTTGGAGAGGTGTTGAGACAACATTACTATAGTCTATTCTCTGCTGTGTGTTGGAGAGGTGTTGAGACAGCATTACTATAGTCTATTCTCTGCTGTGTGTTGGAGAGGTGTTGAGACAGCATTACTATAGTCTATTCTCTGCTGTGTGTTGGAGAGGTGTTGAGACAGCATTACTATAGTCTATTCTCTGCTGTGTGTTGGAGAGGTGTTGAGACAGCATTACTATAGTCTATTCTCTGCTGTGTGTTGGAGAGGTGTTGAGACAACATTACTATAGTCTATTCTCTGCTGTGTGTTGGAGAGGTGTTGAGACAACATTACTATAGTCTATTCTCTGCTGTGTGTTGGAGAGGTGTTGAGACAGCATTACTATAGTCTATTCTCTGCTGTGTGTTGGAGAGGTGTTGAGACAGCATTACTATAGTCTATTCTCTGCTGTGTGTTGGAGAGGTGTTGAGACAGCATTACTATAGTCTATTCTCTGCTGTGTTGGATAGGTGTTGAGACAGCATTACTATAGTCTATTCTCTGCTGTGTGTTGGAGAGGTGTTGAGACAACATTACTATAGTCTATTCTCTGCTGTGTGTTGGAGAGGTGTTGAGACAGCATTACTATAGTCTATTCTCTGCTGTGTGTTGGAGAGGTGTTGAGACAGCATTACTATAGTCTATTCTCTGGTGTGTTGGAGAGGTGTTGAGACAACATTACTATAGTCTACTCTCTGCTGTGTGTTGGAGAGGTGTTGAGACAGCATTACTATAGTCTATTCTCTGCTGTGTGTTGGAGAGGTGTTGAGACAACATTACTATAGTCTATTCTCTGCTGTGTGTTGGAGAGGTGTTGAGACAACATTACTATAGTCTATTCTCTGCTGTGTTGGAGAGGTGTTGAGACAACATTACTATAGTCTATTCTCTGCTGTGTTGGAGAGGTGTTGAGACAACATTACTATAGTCTATTCTCTGCTGTGTTGGAGAGGTGTTGAGACAGCATTACTATAGTCTATTCTCTGCTGTGTGTTGGAGAGGTGTTGAGACAACATTACTATAGTCTATTCTCTGCTGTGTGTTGGAGAGGTGTTGAGACAGCATTACTATAGTCTATTCTCTGCTCTGTTGGAGAGGTGTTGAGACAGCATTACTATAGTCTATTCTCTGCTGTGTGTTGGAGAGGTGTTGAGACAACATTACTATAGTCTATTCTCTGCTGTGTGTTGGAGAGGTGTTGAGACAGCATTACTATAGTCTATTCTCTGCTGTGTGTTGTAGAGGTGTTGAGACAACATTACTATAGTCTATTCTCTGCTGTGTTGGAGAGGTGTTGAGACAGCATTACTATAGTCTATTCTCTGCTGTGTGTTGGAGAGGTGTTGAGACAACATTACTATAGTCTATTCTCTGCTGTGTGTTGGAGAGGTGTTGAGACAGCATTACTATAGTCTATTCTCTGCTCTGTTGGAGAGGTGTTGAGACAGCATTACTATAGTCTATTCTCTGCTGTGTGTTGGAGAGGTGTTGAGACAACATTACTATAGTCTATTCTCTGCTGTGTGTTGGAGAGGTGTTGAGACAGCATTACTATAGTCTATTCTCTGCTCTGTTGGAGAGGTGTTGAGACAGCATTACTATAGTCTATTCTCTGCTGTGTGTTGGAGAGGTGTTGAGACAACATTACTATAGTCTATTCTCTGCTGTGTGTTGGAGAGGTGTTGAGACAGCATTACTATAGTCTATTCTCTGCTGTGTGTTGTAGAGGTGTTGAGACAACATTACTATAGTCTATTCTCTGCTGTGTTGGAGAGGTGTTGAGACAGCATTACTATAGTCTATTCTCTGCTGTGTGTTGGAGAGGTGTTGAGACAACATTACTATAGTCTATTCTCTGCTGTGTGTTGGAGAGGTGTTGAGACAGCATTACTATAGTCTATTCTCTGCTCTGTTGGAGAGGTGTTGAGACAGCATTACTATAGTCTATTCTCTGCTGTGTGTTGGAGAGGTGTTGAGACAACATTACTATAGTCTATTCTCTGCTGTGTGTTGGAGAGGTGTTGAGACAGCATTACTATAGTCTATTCTCTGCTGTGTGTTGTAGAGGTGTTGAGACAACATTACTATAGTCTATTCTCTGCTGTGTGTTGGAGAGGTGTTGAGACAACATTACTATAGTCTATTCTCTGCTGTGTGTTGGAGAGGTGTTGAGACAACATTACTATAGTCTATTCTCTGCTGTGTGTTGGAGAGGTGTTGAGACAGCATTACTATAGTCTATTCTCTGCTGTGTGTTGGAGAGGTGTTGAGACAGCATTACTATAGTCTATTCTCTGCTGTGTGTTGGAGAGGTGTTGAGACAGCATTACTATAGTCTATTCTCTGCTGTGTGTTGGAGAGGTGTTGAGACAGCATTACTATAGTCTATTCTCTGCTGTGTTGGATAGGTGTTGAGACAGCATTACTATAGTCTATTCTCTGCTGTGTGTTGGAGAGGTGTTGAGACAACATTACTATAGTCTATTCTCTGCTGTGTGTTGGAGAGGTGTTGAGACAGCATTACTATAGTCTATTCTCTGCTGTGTGTTGGAGAGGTGTTGAGACAGCATTACTATAGTCTATTCTCTGCTGTGTGTTGGAGAGGTGTTGAGACAGCATTACTATAGTCTATTCTCTGCTGTGTGTTGGAGAGGTGTTGAGACAACATTACTATAGTCTATTCTCTGCTGTGTGTTGGAGAGGTGTTGAGACAACATTACTATAGTCTATTCTCTGCTGTGTTGGAGAGGTGTTGAGACAACATTACTATAGTCTATTCTCTGCTGTGTTGGAGAGGTGTTGAGACAACATTACTATAGTCTATTCTCTGCTGTGTTGGAGAGGTGTTGAGACAGCATTACTATAGTCTATTCTCTGCTGTGTGTTGGAGAGGTGTTGAGACAACATTACTATAGTCTATTCTCTGCTGTGTGTTGGAGAGGTGTTGAGACAGCATTACTATAGTCTATTCTCTGCTCTGTTGGAGAGGTGTTGAGACAGCATTACTATAGTCTATTCTCTGCTGTGTGTTGGAGAGGTGTTGAGACAACATTACTATAGTCTATTCTCTGCTGTGTGTTGGAGAGGTGTTGAGACAGCATTACTATAGTCTATTCTCTGCTGTGTGTTGTAGAGGTGTTGAGACAACATTACTATAGTCTATTCTCTGCTGTGTGTTGGAGAGGTGTTGAGACAACATTACTATAGTCTATTCTCTGCTGTGTGTTGGAGAGGTGTTGAGACAACATTACTATAGTCTATTCTCTGCTGTGTGTTGGAGAGGTGTTGAGACAGCATTACTATAGTCTATTCTCTGCTGTGTGTTGGAGAGGTGTTGAGACAGCATTACTATAGTCTATTCTCTGCTGTGTGTTGGAGAGGTGTTGAGACAGCATTACTATAGTCTATTCTCTGCTGTGTGTTGGAGAGGTGTTGAGACAGCATTACTATAGTCTATTCTCTGCTGTGTGTTGGAGAGGTGTTGAGACAGCATTACTATAGTCTATTCTCTGCTGTGTTGGAGAGGTGTTGAGACAACATTACTATAGTCTATTCTCTGCTGTGTGTTGGAGAGGTGTTGAGACAACATTACTATAGTCTATTCTCTGCTGTGTGTTGGAGAGGTGTTGAGACAACATTACTATAGTCTATTCTCTGCTCTGTTGGAGAGGTGTTGAGACAGCATTACTATAGTCTATTCTCTGCTGTGTGTTGGAGAGGTGTTGAGACAACATTACTATAGTCTATTCTCTGCTGTGTGTTGGAGAGGTGTTGAGACAGCATTACTATAGTCTATTCTCTGCTGTGTGTTGGAGAGGTGTTGAGACAGCATTACTATAGTCTATTCTCTGCTGTGTGTTGGAGAGGTGTTGAGACAGCATTACTATAGTCTATTCTCTGCTGTGTGTTGGAGAGGTGTTGAGACAGCATTACTATAGTCTATTCTCTGCTGTGTGTTGGAGAGGTGTTGAGACAACATTACTATAGTCTATTCTCTGCTGTGTGTTGGAGAGGTGTTGAGACAACATTACTATAGTCTATTCTCTGCTGTGTGTTGGAGAGGTGTTGAGACAGCATTACTATAGTCTATTCTCTGCTGTGTGTTGGAGAGGTGTTGAGACAGCATTACTATAGTCTATTCTCTGCTGTGTGTTGGAGAGGTGTTGAGACAGCATTACTATAGTCTATTCTCTGCTGTGTTGGATAGGTGTTGAGACAACATTACTATAGTCTATTCTCTGCTGTGTGTTGGAGAGGCGTTGAGACAGCATTACTATAGTCTATTCTCTGCTCTGTTGGAGAGGTGTTGAGACAGCATTACTATAGTCTATTCTCTGCTGTGTGTTGGAGAGGTGTTGAGACAACATTACTATAGTCTATTCTCTGCTGTGTGTTGGAGAGGTGTTGAGACAGCATTACTATAGTCTATTCTCTGCTGTGTGTTGGAGAGGTGTTGAGACAGCATTACTATAGTCTATTCTCTGCTGTGTTGGAGAGGTGTTGAGACAGCATTACTATAGTCTATTCTCTGCTGTGTGTTGGAGAGGTGTTGAGACA
The DNA here is from genome assembly GCF_964188405.1 of Protomyctophum parallelum. NCBI lineage: Eukaryota > Metazoa > Chordata > Actinopteri > Myctophiformes > Myctophidae > Protomyctophum > Protomyctophum parallelum. The sequence continues at coordinate 1,541,686 of NC_139697.1, forward strand.
ACATTACTATAGTCTATTCTCTGCTGTGTGTTGGAGAGGTGTTGAGACAGCATTACTATAGTCTATTCTCTGCTGTGTGTTGGAGAGGTGTTGAGACAGCATTACTATAGTCTATTCTCTGCTGTGTGTTGGAGAGGTGTTGAGACAGCATTACTATAGTCTATTCTCTGCTCTGTTGGAGAGGTGTTGAGACAGCATTACTATAGTCTATTCTCTGCTGTGTGTTGGAGAGGTGTTAAGACAACATTACTATAGTCTATTCTCTGCTGTGTGTTGGAGAGGTGTTGAGACAACATTACTATAGTCTATTCTCTGCTGTGTGTTGGAGAGGTGTTGAGACAACATTACTATAGTCTATTCTCTGCTGTGTGTTGGAGAGGTGTTGAGACAGCATTACTATAGTCTATTCTCTGCTGTGTGTTGGAGAGGTGTTGAGACAGCATTACTATAGTCTATTCTCTGCTGTGTTGGAGAGGTGTTGAGACAACATTACTATAGTCTATTCTCTGCTGTGTTGGAGAGGTGTTGAGACAACATTACTATAGTCTATTCTCTGCTGTGTTGGAGAGGTGTTGAGACAACATTACTATAGTATATTCTCTGCTGTGTGTTGGAGAGGTGTTGAGACAACATTACTATAGTCTATTCTCTGCTGTGTGTTGGAGAGGTGTTGAGACAACATTACTATAGTCTATTCTCTGCTGTGTGTTGGAGAGGTGTTGAGACAGCATTACTATAGTCTATTCTCTGCTGTGTGTTGGAGAGGTGTTGAGACAGCATTACTATAGTCTATTCTCTGCTGTGTGTTGGAGAGGTGTTGAGACAACATTACTATAGTCTATTCTCTGCTGTGTTGGAGAGGTGTTGAGACTGCATTACTATAGTCTATTCTCTGCTGTGTTGGAGAGGTGTTGAGACAACATTACTATAGTCTATTCTCTGCTGTGTTGGAGAGGTGTTGAGACAGCATTACTATAGTCTATTCTCTGCTGTGTGTTGGAGAGGTGTTGAGACAACATTACTATAGTCTATTCTCTGCTCTGGTGTACCTTATCTTTAAATACAGCTCCGATGAGTTCATCTTTGTCACTTTGTGCCTATTTTTCTTCATCTGATGCTCTGATACCTGGTTTTCTCTACTCTACAGTTTCTTTTACTGTGTGTGTGTGTGTGTGTGTGTGTGTGTGTGTGTGTGTGTGTGTGTGTGTGTGTGTGTGTGTGTGTGTGTGTGTGTGTGTGTGTGTGTGTGTGTGTGCGTGCGTGCGTGCGTGCGTGCGTGCGTGCGTGCGTGCGTGCGTGCGTGCGTGCGTGCGTGCGTGCGTGCGTGCGTGCGTGCGTGCGTGCGTGCGTGCGTGCGTGCGTGCGTGCGTGCGTGCGTGCGTGCGTGCGTGCGTGCGTGCGTGCGTGCGTGCGTGCGTGCGTGCGTGCATTCAGGTAATATTCATGTCTGATATAAGGATATGTGCACATTGCATTGTGTTGCTATACATTAATAATTTCATATTGTATAGTGTGTATATTGAACAGGAGGATTGACATACTGTGTGTCTGGAGGTCCAGGTTCATTACTGAAGTTAGGAGGTTTTCCTCTAGACGTGTCACTCTTCACAGACAGAAGGCTGGGAGTTGGAGACTCTGCTCTGCGGTACAGACTTCTGGAATCATAAGAAAAGGAACCACATGTTGGTAAGATTTCTTCAATAGTTCTTCAACATTGATCAGAAAGTGATCTAAAAACAGTCGCCTCAACATCATGACATAAAAGCATCAAAAAGTCAACCAACCCAAAAAAGTGTTAAATTATTTGTTTCAGGTATAGGGTTGTCCCGATCCCGATAGGGCTGCGATATTCAGGATTTACAGCCAAATGAATGCAAACTGAGGGTTTAAACACACAGTACTGTAACGTATCATGATGGGTTAGGACTTTTGGGGTTATTTTATTGACACAGATGAATAAGCCAATTGTTAATAACAGTGACGCGGACTGTGTCTTTTTTTTTAATTGATTGAAATATTTATTAACAGTTTGTAGAATTTACAGTACATTTTAAGCACAAACTCAATACAAAGACTGTTAACTGTGAGTGGACGACCCAATTAAGCATTACACTTGTTTACAACAGGGTCCACATTGTTCAATTCATCAAAACATTTAGAGACGTACAAATAGACACTTCTATGTAGCTAAAGAACAGAACAGGAATTCATCATATAGGGAGCAAAAACGGAAAAGATACATATACAGTGAGGGGAAATGGGGTGGGGGGGGGATTCAGATTTTACAGAGGCCAGTTTCGAATTGCAGCCGTCCGTAGGTGCCCTTTGAGAGCGGTTTTGAAGGAGTCAAGGGATTCACATGTCTTAATGACTGTTGGTCTGTCACTGTTATCCACTGTTACCCCTTTTTGGGGGTCCCTGAGCTTGAGCCTCTTCACGGTCACACGGACGCTCAAGGCCAGGGCCCCCCCTAGCTCAGGGGCCCCCCTAGCTCAGGGCCCCCCCTAGCTCAGGGCCCCCCTAGCTCAGGGCCCCCCTAGCTCAGGGGCCCCCCTAGCTCAGGGCCCCCCCTAGCTCAGGGACCCCCCTAGCTCAGGGACCCCCTAGCTCAGGGGCCCCCCTAGCTCAGGGGACCCCCCTAGCTCAGGGGCCCCCCTAGCTCAGGGACCCCCCTAGCTCAGGGGACCCCCCTAGCTCAGGGACCCCCCTAGCTCAGGGGACCCCCCTAGCTCAGGGGCCCCCCTAGCTCAGGGGCCCCCCTAGCTCAGGGGACCCCCCTAGCTCAGGGACCCCCCTAGCTCAGGGACCCCCCTAGCTCAGGGACCCCCCTAGCTCAGGGACCCCCCTAGCTCAGGGACCCCCTAGCTCAGGGACCCCCCCTAGCTAAGGGACCCCCTAGCTCAGGGCCCCCCTAGCTCAGGGACCCTGAATACCATATCCGCCACATTAACACACTTTTGTCCTTCAATGTCTGTGTTTACACAAACACTCAAAGCTGGACATAGGAGGGGCTAGCGCTGCTCTAAAACGTGATGGGGACATCCCTAATATGAATATTATATCCATATCATGATATTTGACTGGATATTTTCTGTGATTTTGGATATTGCAATTGTACTATTATACAGCTTTAGATTAAATAACTGCACATTCCATTTTGTAAATTGTATAGTTTGTCATTGGTTTATTATGTTTCTTAATATAAAGGTGAATCCATTTCACATTGTTGCATTATTTCTGTGTATTAATTTGTTGTGACTTTCTACTTAAGGTTTACAGTATTTAAAGGTCCAGGTGTATAGATACTAAAGTGTATATGTACGTATGAGCCTAGACATTAAAACTTAGCATGATCACTTTGTTTATATTGAACAGGAGGATTGACATACTGTGTGTCTGGAGGTCCAGGTTCATTACTGAAGTTAGGAGGTTTTCCTCTAGACGTGTCACTCTTCACAGACAGAAGGCTGGGAGTTGGAGACTCTGCTCTGTGGTACAGACTTCTGGAATCATAAGAAAAGGAACCACATGTTGGTAAGATTTCTTCAATAGTTCTTCAACATTGATCAGAAAGTGATCTAAAAACAGTCGCCTCAACATCATGACATAAAAGCATCAAAAAGTCAACCAACCCAAAAAAGTATTAACATCTCATGCATAATTAATTTTATTATGATGTAAGGAAATTGCAAGTTTGTTGATAATGTTGCTAATGTGTTTCTCAGTGGAAAGGGATGAAGCTTTTGAGTGGATGAGTTTTAACTCACAATTAATGTATTATTTTTTTATCGTAAGGGAATATATATATATATTTGTTTTAATTGTGATATCATCCCTCCCTGTTTGTTTTCCCTAGAAAGAGCCTCTACACACAATGATAAAGTGTAGTGCATAGTGTATGCAGATTATACTGCCAATTATTGTGTGTGTGTGTGTGTGTGTGTGTGTGTGTGTGTGTGTGTGTGTGTGTGTGTGTGTGTGTGTGTGTGTGTGTGTGTGTGTGTGTGTGTGTGTGTGTGTGTGTGTGTGTTGTGTTGGAGAGGTGTTGAGACAACATTACTATAGTCTATTCTCTGCTGTGTGTTGGAGAGGTGTTGAGACAACATTACTATAGTCTATTCTCTGCTGTGTGTTGGAGAGGTGTTGAGACAGCATTACTATAGTCTATTCTCTGCTCTGTTGGAGAGGTGTTGAGACAGCATTACTATAGTCTATTCTCTGCTGTGTGTTGGAGAGGTGTTGAGACAGCATTACTATAGTCTATTCTCTGCTGTGTGTTGGAGAGGTGTTGAGACAACATTACTATAGTCTATTCTCTGCTGTGTTGGAGAGGTGTTGAGACAACATTACTATAGTCTATTCTCTGCTGTGTGTTGGAGAGGTGTTGAGACAGCATTACTATAGTCTATTCTCCGCTGTGTGTTGGAGAGGTGTTGAGACAACATTACTATAGTCTATTCTCTGCTGTGTGTTGGAGAGGTGTTGAGACAACATTAATATAGTCTATTCTCTGCTGTGTGTTGGAGAGGTGTTGAGACAACATTACTATAGTCTATTCTCTGCTGTGTGTTGGAGAGGTGTTGAGACAACATTACTATAGTCTATTCTCTGCTGTGTGTTGGAGAGGTGTTGAGACAACATTACTAGTCTATTCTCTGCTGTGTTGGAGAGGTGTTGAGACAGCATTACTATAGTCTATTCTCTGCTGTGTTGGAGAGGTGTTGAGACAGCATTACTATAGTCTATTCTCTGCTGTGTATTGGAGAGGTGTTGAGACTGCATTACTATAGTCTATTCTCTGCTGTGTGTTGGAGAGGTGTTGAGACAACATTACTATAGTCTATTCTCTGCTGTGTGTTGGAGAGGTGTTGAGACAGCATTACTATAGTCTATTCTCTGCTGTGTGTTGGAGAGGTGTTGAGACAGCATTACTATAGTCTATTCTCTGCTGTGTGTTGGAGAGGTGTTGAGACAACATTACTAGTCTATTCTCTGCTGTGTTGGAGAGGTGTTGATACAACATTACTATAGTCTATTCTCTGCTGTGTTGGAGAGGTGTTGAGACAACATTACTATAGTCTATTCTCTGCTGTGTGTTGGAGAGGTGTTGAGACAACATTACTATAGTATTTTCTCTGCTGTGTGTTGTAGAGGTGTTGAGACAACATTACTATAGTTTATTCTCTGCTGTGTGTTGGAGAGGTGTTGAGACAGCATTACTATAGTCTATTCTCTGCTGTGTGTTGGAGAGGTGTTGAGACAACATTACTATAGTCTATTCTCTGCTGTGTGTTGGAGAGGTGTTGAGACAACATTACTATAGTCTATTCTCTGCTGTGTGTTGGAGAGGTGTTGAGACAACATTACTATAGTCTATTCTCTGCTGTGTGTTGGAGAGGTGTTGAGACAACATTACTATAGTCTATTCTCTGCTGTGTTGGAGAGGTGTTGAGACAACATTACTATAGTCTATTCTCTGCTGTGTTGGAGAGGTGTTGAGACAACATTACTATAGTCTATTCTCTGCTGTGTGTTGGAGAGGTGTTGAGACAGCATTACTATAGTCTATTCTCTGCTGTGTGTTGGAGAGGTGTTGAGACAACATTACTATAGTCTATTCTCTGCTGTGTGTTGGAGAGGTGTTGAGACAGCATTACTATAGTCTATTCTCTGCTGTGTGTTGGAGAGGTGTTGAGACAACATTACTATAGTCTATTCTCTGCTGTGTTGGAGAGGTGTTGAGACAACATTACTATAGTCTATTCTCTGCTGTGTGTTGGAGAGGTGTTGAGACAACATTACTATAGTCTATTCTCTGCTGTGTGTTGGAGAGGTGTTGAGACAACATTACTATAGTCTATTCTCTGCTGTGTGTTGGAGAGGTGTTGAGACAACATTACTATTATCTATTCTCTGCTGTGTGTTGGAGAGGTGTTGAGACAACATTACTATAGTCTATTCTCTGCTGTGTGTTGGAGAGGTGTTGAGACAACATTACTATAGTCTATTCTCTGCTGTGTTGGAGAGGTGTTGAGACAACATTACTATAGTCTATTCTCTGCTCTGTTGGAGAGGTGTTGAGACAGCATTACTATAGTCTATTCTCTGTTGTGTGTTGGAGAGGTGTTGAGACAACATTACTATAGTCTATTCTCTGCTGTGTTGGAGAGGTGTTGAGACAACATTACTATAGTCTATTCTCTGCTGTGTTGGAGAGGTGTTGAGACAACATTACTATAGTCTATTCTCTGCTGTGTTGGAGAGGTGTTGAGACAACATTACTATAGTCTATTCTCTGCTCTGTTGGAGAGGTGTTGAGACAACATTACTATAGTCTATTCTCTGCTGTGTGTTGGAGAGGTGTTGAGACAACATTACTATAGTCTATTCTCTGCTGTGTTGGAGAGGTGTTGAGACAACATTACTATAGTCTATTCTCTGCTGTGTTGGAGAGGTGTTGAGACAACTGATGTGTAAATTCAATAAGTACAGTTCAAATTAATCGGCTTATGTCTTTAAAAACACAGGTCAAGATGTCTAATCTTAGTCTCACTCCAGGAGCCCGGGAGCGGCCCAAAGGAGAGGGGTCCCGGGCTGAGACTATCTCACTATTACCCCCTTTGAAGTACTGTCTAAAAACAACCCCCACTGATTTTATTGACATCCGGCAGTCGTAGAATAGTAAATTACATACAATAGAAATACCATCTGTTTCTGTCACACAAAAGGAGGCTGTTTGCACTCCAGGAGGGCCGAGATCGGCCCTATCTCAGGTCTTGGGGAGGGCAGGAACCAACAGGTCACTCTGCTTTTAGCCCAAGGTATAATCGTGTTTGGACTGAGTTAAAAGAGAACCCTCTGAACACACGCAGCTGTTAGATTGGAAATCTTAGATTAGAACTGTCCCCCCCCTGGGGTCTGGACAGCTCCTAAACGAAGACCTCTGTTTTTACAAGCCTGGCTGGCTGTAAATATCTCCACAGAATCATACCAAATTGCATGGCCTATGTCAGCTTGTGTGCCTTACTCTGAACTAAGAATATAGTCTAATTATTCCATTACATAGGGTGATCAATGTCCTATAAATGTCTGATATGGTACCTACATTTCATTATTATATCCACATGTTTAAAGTCTTTAAACCTGTTAGCAGTCCTCATCATGATATCCTTGTGACACTCAGAATAGCTTTTCGAGTTGGGTCCCAAAAGTAGGATTTGGTTAACATATAGTTTGTCTTTTCAATTGGTAAAGTTTACCGTAACTCAGGAACAGTTAAAATGTATCCCTCTGACATCTCATTTCGTATTGTTAATGTGTTGAATAAAGTTCTGTATTACTTCATAATATAGTATAAGGTGTTTAGTTAGTCTTATCGATATAAACTACATGTTAGTATGAGACGTAGTTGCAGGCTAATGTCCCGCCTCCCCCCACAGGCGGTTCCTGTAAAGGCGACGTTTTGATTGGCTGAATTCAAGCAGGGGCTGTCGGCTGATCCGGGGAGGGCGGGACGTGACTCTGAGATATAACATGGTGTTTCATTCATAATGTGTTGGGTTGACATTAAGTAACGTTGATTCGCAGAGACTGTTTCCTAATGCCAGCTCCAGTTGGGCCTTTGTTTCCTGAAACTTTCCTGTTGAACCGATACTTTGATCATTAAAACTTGATACCGAAAACTTCGAGGATCTTCTCCGTCTGCCATTCTTTTGAGAGGAACCACACTGCCCGCTACTAACTCCGTTCCTGACCGTGAAATATACATCACAACATTACTATAGTCTATTCTCTGCTGTGTTGGAGAGGTGTTGAGACAACATTACTATAGTCTATTCTCTGCTGTGTTGGAGAGGTGTTGAGACAACATTACTATAGTCTATTCTCTGCTGTGTGTTGGAGAGGTGTTGAGACAACATTACTATAGTCTATTCTCTACAGTTTGTTTTTGTGTGTGTGTGTGTGTGTGTGTGTGTGTGTGTGTGTGTGTGTGTGTGTGTGTGTGTGTGTGTATTCAGGTAATATTCATGTCTGATATAAGGATATGTTCACATGTGTTGCTATACATTAATAATTTCATATTGTATAGTGTGTATATTGAACAGGAGGATTGACATACTGTGTATCTGGAGGTCCAGGTTCATTACTGAAGTTAGGAGGTTTTCCTCTAGACGTGTCACTCTTCACAGACAGAAGGCTGGGAGTTGGAGACTCTGCTCTGTGGTACAGACTTCTGGAATCATAAGAAAAGGAACCACATGTTGGTAAGATTTCTTCAATAGTTCTTCAACATTGATCAGAAAGTGATGATCTAAAAACAGTCGCCTCAACATCATGACATAAAAGCATCAAAAAGTCAACCAACCCAATATAGTGTTAAAAACATTTTTGTTTCAGGTATAGGGTTGTCCCGATCCGATCACGTGATCGGAAATCTGTAGGGACGATCACGTCATCTTCAAATGATCGGAATCGGATCGGGAGCTAAAAAATCACACCCGTGTGAAGTGAGGGACGCTCTTATCGTCATACATCATCTTACATCGTGCACATTCCGTGCTCAACCAATCAAATCATAACAAATGTCATTCCTGCCAATCAAAATTTGAGTCCTCACTTTTGTCCTTCAATGTTTGTGTTTACACAAACACTCAAAGCTGGACATAAAAACGTGATGGGGACAAGTATGAATATTATATCCATATCATGATATTTGACTGGATATTGTCTGTGATTTTGGATATTGCAATTGTACGATTGTACAGCCTTAGATCAATTAACTCCATATTCCATGTTGTATATTATTGTAGGCCTATAGTTTGTTATTGGGGTTTTTTATAGTATATTTCTTAATAAAAAGGTGAATCCATTTCACATTTTGCTCTTGCTGGCTGTTGGAGACTGGTCTGTGGTACAGACTTCTGGAATATAGAAATGTTTCTATAATTACCATGTGAGTGAGTAAAAAAATCTTGTTTAAAAAACAATCTGACTAATGATGATGTCACTGGAAGACGTTTTCTAAACTGCCCACAGCCCTACTATGAGACACAGACTGAGTAGAAAAAGATTGTGCCATTCTTTCATGATTATTAGTGAGGACCTATTATATGAAGATACTGTAGGTTGAAAAGTGGTGAAGTGGTCCTTTAACATACTTTGTATGTGGAGACTCTGCTCTGTGGACGAGATGTTTGTCAGCTCCCTCCTCCTCTCTCTCCTCACGGTGACTCATCTCTGCTCTGTGGACGAGATGTTTGTCAGCTCCCTCCTCCTCTCTCTCCTCACGGCATCTCTTCTCTGCTCTGTGGACGAGATGTTTGTCAGCTCCCTCCTCCTCTCTCTCCTCACGGCGACTCATCTCTGGACTTCAGGGAACCTGTCAAGGTTACAGTCACACACACACACACACACACACACACACACGCACGCACGCACGCACGCACACACACTCATACACACACACACTTCTACCATTTATTTATGTCAACACAAAGTAGATGCATACAATGACGCAAATATTAGGTGCAGTAGAGTTACTTTTACAAAATCATGTTTTCATGATACAACAGGCATGTCAGTGACGTCACTCAGCACTCTATGGGTTAAAGTAACAGTGTCTCTATGGGTAAAAGTAACAGTGTCTCTATGGGTAAAAGTAACAGTGTCTCTATGGGTTAAAGTAACAGTGTCTCTATGGGTAAAAGTAACAGTGTCTCTATGGGTTAAAGTAACAGTGTCTCTATGGGTTAAAGTAACAGTGTCTCTATGGGTTAAAGTAACAGAGTCTCTATGGGTTAAAGTAACAGAGTCTCTATGGGTTAAAGTAACAGTGTATCTATGGGTAAAAGTAACAGTGTCTCTATGGGTTAAAGTAACAGTGTCTCTATGGGTTAAAGTAACAGAGTCTCTATGGGTTAAAGTAACAGTGTCTCTATGGGTTAAAGTAACAGTGTCTCTATGGGTTAAAGTAACAGTGTCTCTATGGGTTAAAGTAACAGTGTCTCTATGGGTTAAAGTAACAGTGTCTCTATGGGTTAAAGTAACAGTGTCTCTATGGGTTAAAGTAACAGTGTCTCTATGGGTTAAAGTAACAGTGTCTCTATGGGTTAAAGTAACAGTGTCTCTATGGGTTAAAGTAACAGTGTCTCTATGGGTAAATGTAACAGTGTCTCTATGGGTAAATGTAACAGTGTCTCTATGGGTTAAAGTAACAGTGTCTCTATGGGTTAAAGTAACAGTGTCTCTATGGGTTAAAGTAACAGTGTCTCTATGGGTTAAAGTAACAGTGTCTCTATGGGTTAAAGTAACAGTGTCTCTATGGGTTAAAGTAACAGTGTCTCTATGGGTTAAAGTAACAGTGTCTCTATGGGTTAAAGTAACAGTGTCTCTATGGGTTAAAGTAACAGTGTCTCTATGGGTTAAAGTAACAGTGTCTCTATGGGTTAAAGTAACAGTGTCTCTATGGGTAAATGTAACAGTGTCTCTATGGGTAAATGTAACAGTGTCTCTATGGGTTAAAGTAACAGTGTCTCTATGGGTTAAAGTAACAGTGTCTCTATGGGTTAAAGTAACAGTGTCTCTATGGGTAAATGTAACAGTGTCTCTATGGGTAAAAGTAACAGTGTCTCTATGGGTTAAAGTAACAGTGTCTCTATGGGTAAAAGTAACAGTGTCTCTATGGGTAAAAGTAACAGTGTCTCTATGGGTTAAAGTAACAGTGTCTCTATGGGTTAAAGTAACAGTGTCTCTATGGGTTAAAGTAACAGTGTCTCTATGGGTTAAAGTAACAGTGTCTCTATGGGTTAAAGTAACAGTGTCTCTATGGGTAAAAGTAACAGTGTCTCCAGCATTATGGTGGCTGACAGTTATAGCAGCCAGAGACACCACCATACATTTGCCAGCCTTTTAATTTAGTCCCTTGTTTGTGCCTAATCTGGGTTGTACATGGTTTGTTGTGGGTGTGGACTTCGTTTACATTAAGGAAGTATTTAGACAGGCACATGGGTATCTTAGTGAAGTATTTAGACAGGTAGGCTACATGGGTATCTTAGTGAAGTATTTAGACAGATACATGGGTATCTTAGTGAAGTATTTAGACAGGTACATGGGTATCTTAGTGAAGTATTTAGACAGGTACATGGGTATCTTAGTGAAGTATTTAGACAGGTACATGGGTATCTTGGTGAAGTATTTAGACGGGTACATGGGTATCTTAGTGAAGTATTTAGACGGGTACATGGGTATCTTAGTGAAGTATTTAGACAGGTACATGGGTATCTTAGTGAAGTATTTAGACAGGTACATGGGTATCTTAGTGAAGTATTTAGACAGGTACATGGGTATCTTGGTGAAGTATTTAGACGGGTACATGGGTATCTTAGTGAAGTATTTAGACAGGTACATGGGTATCTTGGTGGTGTATCGAATCTTGTGGACCAGACCCATTGCAAGATGCTGTACTCTGTCGTCGACCCTAAGCCATTCCAGCCTGTCAAAGTGGGCAGGGGTGAGGTGGGTTCGGGGGGTGAGGCCAAGTAGGAGCCTGACCAGTTTGTGTTGGAAGGTCTGGAGCCTTGTTTTAAGGGCCTTTGAGGTGCTGTGGTACCAAGAGGTGGATGCATAGTCAAAGAAACCTTGTACGAGGGCTCCTGTTAAGGTCTTCAAGGTGTTTTTGTTGACCAGTGAGGAGATCCTGTAAAGGAATCTTGTTCTTTGATTTACTTTTTTGATTACGTTGGTGGCCATTTTATCACCGGAAAGATTGGCCTCCAGGATGGAACCTAGGTAGGTAATTTGATCTTTTCGTGTGACAATATTGTCACCCACTCTAACCAAGAAGCCATCTGCCTTGCTGAGATTACTATTTGATCCGAAGAGAATAGATTCAGTTTTTCCCAGGTGTAAAGATAGTTTATCAGCTGAGGGTCTTTTCAACCTGCAGTTTGTTCCTGTCCGAGACCAGCAGTGCTGAGTCATCTGCGAACAGGAACAAGTTGCAGTCACAAGCTGAAGTCATGTCGTTAACATATATAAGGAACAGTAAAGGCCCTAGTATGCTTCCTTGTGGAACGCCACAGCTCACTGAGAGGGGGGGGGGGGGGGGGGGGGGGGACAACATGCTTTCTGTCAACATTATGTATTATTACATTATTAGAGCATATAATTATAGTTAGCGCGAGAGAGAGAGAGAGAGAGAGAGAGAGAGAGAGAGAGAGAGAGAGAGAGAGAGAGAGAGAGAGAGAGAGAGGTCACACGGTTTACAATAAACTCACACTGTAATAAATGTCAGTCATATCTGATCCTTCATTCTTATCACGTTGTTTTTACAATGTGCCACACACACGCACACACACACACACACGCACGCACGCACGCACGCACGCACGCACGCACGCACGCACGCACGCACGCACGCACGCACGCACGCACGCACGCACGCACGCACGCACGCACGCACACACACACACACACACACACACACACAGCAGTATAGTGTCAGTGTGCAGGTCAATGTTTAACTAAGTCGTAGGTAAGGTGTGTTCCTGTTCTCACCTCACAGACTCTAGACTGCAGGGTGTCCAAAGTGCGTCCCGGGGCCCGGGGAGGACAGAACCATCCATCCCGGGGCCCGGGGAGGACAGAACCATCCATCCCGGGGCCAGGGGAGGACAGAACCATCCATCCCGGGGCCCGGGGAGGACAGAACCATCCATCCCGGGCCCGGGGAGGACAGAACCATCCATCCCGGGGCCCGTGGAGGACAGAACCATCCAGGCCTTTCAGCAGGCCAAAGGCAAGAGTTAATAATCACCCCTCTTGTTGTTATTTTTCATGTCATGTTTATGAATTGAATACATAGGACCCGAATGGAAACAAGACCGCAACGTCTTTGTCTCGTGCTATCCTGCCAGACCAAGTGTGTGACTGGACTCTGTTGACGTTTGCATTTCTGTCTAAGAAACATTTCAATCAATCAGAGACAGACAGACAGACAGACAGACAGACAGACAGACAGACAGACAGACAGACAGACAGACAGACAGACAGACAGACAGACAGACAGACAGACAGACAGACAGACAGGCAGGCAGGCAGGCAGGCAGGCAGGCAGGCAGGCAGGCAGGCAGACAGATGACCATCTTCCTCTGCTTTGGTCACATGGTTTACAGTAAACTGCTGTGGAAATCATATCTGATCCTTCATTCTTATCACATTGTTTTACAAGGAGCATTATGGTCACACACACACACACACACACACACACACACACACACACACACACACACACACACACACACACACACACACACACACACACACACTAGGAGAGCATACACCAGTGTTATAGGAGCAGTAAAGGCTCTTCAGCATCACTCTGAACTTTGACCTTTTGCAGACGGCGGCCATTATGGTTCCAAACATAATTCATGACGACACATCTTTAGTAGGTCTCATTACCAACGAGGTTGAAACCGACTACGGCAGAGCAGTAGAGGAGCTGGTGAGATGGTGTGAGAGTTACAACTTGATTCTAAACATCTCTAAAACCAAAGAGATGTTTATAGACCCCCCCCCCCCCCCCCCCCTTCATCAATGGGGAAGAGGTAGAAAGAGTTTCCTCCTTCCGGTTCCTAGGGACCACCATCCATGAATCCTTATCATGGGGTCTTAACACCAGTCTCATAATAGGTCAATCACAACAGCGTCTCTATTTCCTGCGGCAGCTTAAGAAGTTTAAAGTCAGCCAAGCAGCCATGACTCACTTCTGCAGGGCCACTATTGAAAGTGTTCTCACCTTCTCCATGCTTGTCTGGTTTGGTCACACAACCTCTCAAGACAAATCAAAGCTGGAAAGAGTAGTACGTCGCGCATCAAAAAACATTGGATGCAGCCTCCCTACACTTTCCTCACTCTATTCCACCAGAATAATTAGGAAGGCAAATAAAATCATTGCAGACAACTCCCACCCTGCACATCACCTCTTCAATCTCCTCCCATCAGGCAGGAGATATAGAAACTACAACTCCCATCCTGCACATCACCTCTTCAATCTCCTCCCATCAGGCAGGAGATATAGAAACTACAACTCCCATCCTGCACATCACCTCTTCAATCTCCTCCCATCAGGCAGGAGATATAGAAACTACAACTCCCATCCTGCACATCACCTCTTCAATCTCCTCCCATCAGGCAGGAGATATAGAAACTACAACTCCCATCCTGCACATCACCTCTTCAATCTCCTCCCATCAGGCAGGAGATATAGAAACTACAACTCCCATCCTGCACATCACCTCTTCAATCTCCTCCCATCAGGCAGGAGATATAGAAGTATCCACACACTAAACCCAAGCGTTTAGGTTATAAACTGTTTTAAACACATATTTGTAACACTTTTTAAACGTGTCACAGTGTTTAGATTATAAACAGAAGAACATGTTTAATCCCTGTAACACTTTTTAAACGTGTCAGTGTTTAGATTATAAACAGAAGAACATGTTTAATCCCTGTAACACTTTTTAAACGTGTCACAGTGTTTAGATTACAAACAGATGAACATGTTTAATCCCTGTAACACTTTTTAAACGTGTCACAGTGTTTAGATTACACACAGAAGAACATGTTTAATCGCCCGTAACACTTTTTAAACGTGTCACAGTTTCGATTATAAACAGAAGAACATGTTTAATCACCTGTAACACTTTTTAAACGTGTCACAGAGTTTAGATTATAAACAGAAGAACATGTTTAATCCCTGTAACACTTTTTAAACACATAAACGTGTTTAGTTTTTACAATCAAAGTCAGTCATATTATAGGTGTTTAGAATTTGAACACTAGGTGTTCTCGTGAGGTGTTTGAGTGAACTCGTGTTCTACTGTATTTTATGACCATTAATAAACATTTGGCATTTTATTATTACACACATGGTGTTTAGGTTTAAACGCGTCACATGTTCCAGGGATTTACAGTGCAGAGCTCAACATGTCGCTTCAGGGATAGCACTTACCCCGTAGCCATTAGACATCTGAACTCATAGATATATGCATATAGCACTTTAAAAAACTGAATGTATTTGCCTATGCTGCTGGTTTTTGTATTGTATTGTCCTTCTTGTTTGTGTATCTATGGTTGTCTGTATATGTTGAGTATATAATTAAGTAGTAATAAGTAAGTAATAAATTATTGAATCTTGAATCTTGAGCTATGGGGACCCCCTGGAACTCCCTCAAGGACCCCTGGGGGTCCCCGGACCCCACCTCGGGGAACCCCTGCTATAGTGTATGGTTTAAAATCACTTACCCTGCAATAATCTTTATAGGCTTTTGATCCGACGAGGCAAAAAAACAAAATGGCGTCCAGACGCTCCAGTTGACGGTGAATCAACACACTTACAGTTCTGTCATACTGGAGGTGGTGTCGCTGCAACAAGAACCTATGAATGATGAGACCATGTGATACATTGACCTGCAACCAGCACACACACACACACACACACACACACACACACACACACACACACACACACACACACACACACACACACACACACACACACACACACACACACACACACACGCACGCACACACACACAGCAGTATACTGTCAGTGTGCAGGTCAATGTTTAACTAAGTCGTAGGTAAGGTGTGTTCCTGTTCTCACCTCACAGACTCTATAGGGGCGTTCAAAGTGCGGCCCGGGGTCTAACTGTAGACGGCCCGCGGCTTCATACCGGGACTGTAATAAATATGAACTGTACGGTTGTTTTGTTTTTGAGGATGTTTTTATTCCTGTTGTTTCACAGACGTGTGTATTTGTATGTCTTTATAAATGTCTTTCTGTTGTTTCATAGACGTGTGTATTTGTATGTCTTTATAAATGTCTTGATGAATTGAAAATGGAGGACCTTGGTGTAAAGTCTTTAGAGTGCTACTCCCTATCAGTGTTGTTTTAGTTTAGTCATTATAGTCTTTGGACTGAAACTTCATTTAGTTTTAGTCACATTTTAGTCACCTGGAAATGTCTTAGTGTTATAGTCTAGTTTTAGTCGACTAAATCTACAGGTGATTTAGTCGACTAAAATGTGTTTTGGCGGGTCTTGATGCCGTCGTAATGAGTGTTTTTACACTTGCTGAAACTAGCCGATCTACAAGCCGTTGCGACGCGTTGTGAACTTGTAGATCAGCTATCAGAAGAATCACATATAAGAAGAATCACATATAATATCAGTATGAATTAATGAATGAATGAATGAAATGTTTATTTTCGTGTCATGCCACTTTGACCCATCCCATATGGGATTATATGACACATTTCACAGAATACACTGAATACAACTGACACTACAGTCCTTCCTGTTCATACATAAACCAAAAAACAATAAAACAATCATAACAGGAGGGCCGTTTTACATGTAAATGGCCCTCCTCCTCATCGACCAGGCCTTCTCAAGGAATGAGGCAAATTAAAAGGTGTACTTTTGAAACAGGCGCTTCAGTCTCTCAAAGTCCTCCAACCAAACACGTTCATGGTTTGGGGTCTATCTTATTAAAAAGTCTCTCCCTAATGGAGTTGTAGAATGGACAGTAAAAAACTAAATGCATTTCATTTTCGATTTGCTTTAGATCACACAGACTACATAGTATGTCTCTGTCTGTCTGTCTGTCTGTCTGTCTTGCTAGTTGTAACAGAATATAATATAGGCTGTGTTTATTATCTGTTCGTTTTTTGGTTTCTTGAATCAATAAAGCTGATTCAATAAAACGTTTATAATTTATTCATGCATAATTCAATTTAATATAAAACGTTGCCACTCGCCTCCCTGCGTGCGTGCGTGCGTGCGTGTGTGTGTGTGTGCGTGTGTGTGTGTGTGTGTGTGTGTGTGTGTGTGTCCAATCACTCGGATGTGACGTAATTGAACAGGCCAAATCGAGTGGGCGGGGCTTTAGACTTAAGTAGCGTGCGCGCGCAGCTGCTGTCTGTGTTTGGGCAACTTGCTGTTCAAGGTATGTTTGTTTGATCACGTTTTATCTACTATTAACACTGTTATTGTTTAAACATTAGTGGTTTTTATCTACTATTAACACTGTTATTGTTTAAACATTACTGGTTTTAACCTCCATTCACACCGTTATTGTTTAAACAGGTGTGTTTTTATGGGACTGTTGGATGTTTATATAGTGGGAGAAATGGACAACAATAATATGTCCTTCTAGAGAAGGAAGCAAACACACTATAAACAGCATTGTTCTAAACCTGCTTTGAGAGCTGCTTTAAACATGACCAGCTAAACAAGATCAACCCACCAGAGAGTCCAGTACCATTACCAGTACCACCAGAGCCCAGTACCATTACCACTACCACCAGAGCCCAGTACCATTACCAGTACCACCAGAGCCCAGTAGGCTACCATTACCAGTACCACCAGAGCCCAGTACCATTACCAGTACCATTGCTGAAAATAGTCTCAAGCTGTCATGGACTAGACTAGGACACTAGGTGGTGGTAGAGTTGTTTTTTCTTTGTATTTAATTTGTAATGTTACCCACGTTGTTTGTGCACAGCAACACTCTTTGAAACTATAAGATTGCATTGTGGGTTTGAGCTGAAAGGCCCGTTTTATTTTATGGCGGATGCAAAAAGAATACCTGCACAGCCTTTGATCTCTATTTGGGCACCCCTGTTCTAAACGGTGGAAAGAAAATCATTTAATGAAGTACTGTGGAAAATATTGTACTTTTATACTAGTTCAATTTGTAGATTTGGATCATTATTACTAAACATACTAGCCTCCATTGTCATTTACCACTATAGGCTACAGCCATATTTTGGCCATTTGAAAATGGCTGATCTACAAGCTCACAAGATATTTGAGATATTATTATTATTGTGATGCGACGCGTTGTGAGCTTGTAGATCTGCTGTTTTCAAATGTTCTTTTTAAACATTTCAAATGGGACATTCTGCATACCTTTGGTCATTTTGATGCCAATACTTTTATTTTTAAATGTAGATTTTGGAAGGTTTTTTTCTTTTTTTTTTAATCCTTTATAATCTTAATATTATATGAATTCTACAATGTATAAAATCTGGATAAAGTGTAATGTCGGCGTATGTTTGTGTCTTCCAGGTGAATCATGTGACCTTGGTGTCATGTCGTATGTTTGTGTCTTCCAGGTGGATCATGTGACCTTGGTGTCATGCGGTGACCTTGGCTGCAGTCATCAGGAGATGGCTGGTATAATAGAGCGTCTACTCGGCTGAGCTGAAACTAATAACGGTGACAACGAACGCTCTCCCTGAGATTACGAGGCGTACGGTGCTACAACCTACACGGCTCTATTAATACCGGCTGTCTTCAACCGAGCGACGGAAGGCCCCCCACGGTACGTACCTGGATTACATGTGGCTGGAGTAGAAACTAGGGCTGTGTCACCATTACAACATGTTAAATTGACCCTTTCATTGTCATACAAATGATTGCGATTAACAATTGTGTGTTTGACGTTGAACATATGAATACAAAGTTTAAATTTCTTTATGGCTTTTTAGGCTTCATAAGAAAAGTTGCATGAGGCAGTACTATGCATTCATTACATGTAGACTTTGCCAAAAATACAACCAGATCTTATTTTAATTATGTTTGGGAGACCAAACACTTTACTGGGGTTTTTATGTGGTTTATAGATATTTTAAGTGTCCATGATGTCATGGACACTTCCTTCCCAGACTACAAGGTCAGAATGGGTTAAACTATGTCAAACTCTCCAACATCGCAGCTGTACGAAAAGCTTGAATTATCCTCTTTCTATCTTTTGTTTCATAAAAATCCACCATAGACAAGTGTTGGAGTTTGGAAGCGCTCGTTGAATATCACTGGACGGCCCAAGGCGTACCACCTGTTTTGTCTTGGCACATAATGACAGGAGGCAGCAGGAGGTTGCTTCACTGATAACGAGCGCTTCCAAACTCTGATATACTTGATAAATTCCTTGCAGATGATTATTCTCTGACAGGAAGTCGCTCATACCGTGTCTATGGTGGATTTTTTATTAAACTAACACTTTGCAAACACAGCTGCAATGTTGGTGAGTTTGACATTGTTTAATACAATTGGATAGGACTTATGTTTGGATGTACAAGCTGAAAAACGTGAGCTGGTAGATCTGCTATTTCCATTGTAATTCGGAGTATACAAATTGAACCACAGGTCTGTAACTCTAAAGGCTTATTCATAGTCTGGATTTTCGGTGGTGAGGTGACCACCGCTCCGGTGGTGAGGTGACCACCGCTCCGGTGGTGAGGTGACCACCGGAGCTGAAATAACGTTGAGCGGTGGTGAGTAAAAACAGAGAAGGGCTGGAGCGGTGGCGGTGGTTTGCTCTTCACCGCGGCTCGTGACGTCATGTTGTAGTTCGGTGGTCACCTCAGTGACGTCATGTTGTAGTTCGGTGGTCACCTCAGTGACGTCATGTTGTAGTTCGGTGGTCACCTCAGTGACGTCATGTTGTAGTTCGGTGGTCACCTCAGTGACGTCATGTTGTAGTTCGGTGGTCACCTCAGTGACGTCATGTTGTAGTTCGGTGGTCACCTCAGTGACGTCATGTTGTAGTTCGGTGGTCACCCCACCACCGAAAATCCAGACTATGTATGAGCCTTTAGTGTACAAAGGGTTAGACTGCAGTTTCTTCCAGCGGTGATTAGTATTTTTTAATAGATAACCATAGCAGCACAATTTGAAATTTGCATGCAGTGTTTGACTTGCTTGCTGAATTCCTACACTGCCCATTTTGCTCCCCTCTCCTTGTGGAGAGAGAGAAATAAATCACTTATTGCACACATAAAACCCCCAGGAAAGTGTTCCTTGTGTCCTAAACATTGACCCATTCTGACCTGAGATCAGTCTTCTATGTCAGTCGCTCTTCGATTTTTCAAAAATAGCAGACCTACAAGCTCGTAAGTGGCGCTCTATGAGCTTGTAGATCTGCTATTTTTCAATAGCTAAAGCACGACATGATGCTAACACCCAAATGGGTTCCTGCCCAAAATGGGTTAAAATAAGCTCTGGTTGCAAAAGGCAACTTTAATGGGGTGAATCGTTAATCACAATTTGTATGACAATTTTTATAAAGTAAAATAGTGTACACAGCCCTGTCAGTGACTGTTATTAATACAGTAACATAATTGTGACACAGCCCTGTCAGTGACTGTTATTAATACAGTAAAATAATGGTGACACAGCCCTGTCAGTGACTGTTATTAATACAGTAAAATAATGGTGACACAGCCCTGTCAGTGACTGTTATTAATACAGTATAATAATGGTGACACAGCCCTGTCAGTGACTGTTATTAATACAGTAAAATAATGGTGACACAGCCCTGTCAGTTACTGTTATTAATACAGTAAAAGAATGGTGACACAGCCCTGTCAGTTACTGTTATTAATACAGTAAAAGAATGGTGACACAGCCCTGTCAGTTACTGTTATTAATACAGTAAAAGAATGGTGACACAGCCCTGTCAGTGACTGTTATTAATACAGTAACATAATGGTGACACAGCCCTGTCAGTTACTGTTATTAATACAGTAAAATGATGGTGACACAGCCCTGTCAGTGACTGTTATTAATACAGTAAAATAATGGTGACACAGCCCTGTCAGTGACTGTTATTACAACAGTAAAATAATGGTGACACACCCCTGTCAGTGACTGTTATTAATACAGTAAAATAATGGTGACACAGCCCTGTCAGTGACTGTTATTAATACAGTAACATAATGGTGACACAGCCCTGTCAGTGACTGTTATTAATACAGTAAAATAATGGTGACACAGCCCTGTCAGTGACTGTTATTAATACAGTAAAATAATGGTGACACAGCCCTGTCAGTTACTGTTATTATCATCCTGTAGGCCGACAACTAAATTAGTTTCTCTTTTTTCCCCCTGTCATTTCAGAACGTGAAGCTGAGTTTGTACCTTCATACCGATGTCTTCCTCTGCTGCTGCTGCTGCTGCTGCTGCTGTTCGCAGTGAAGGTTAGTAATTTAACCTTTTGATTCCTGCTGCTTGTGTAAGTGGGCTACATGCTACCATACCGTATGTTGTCATTCGTGCCGTGTACACAAGAATCGGACTGACATAATGTCAGTCCGATTCTTGTAAGTGGGCTACATGCTACCATACCGTATGTTGTCATTCGTGCCGTGTACACAAGAATCGGACTGACATAATGTCAGTCCGATTCTTGTGTCTTCACTTTCATCTTTTCTCTGCTATTCTTTGCTTTTAATAAAGTTGTTTATTTTTCTTGTGTCGAGTTTTTAATCGCATTTCGCTTTATTTATTTTTCCTTTAGTAATTTCTTTCTTCTTGCCTATCTATTGCCCTAGTTCTTCACTAGTGGACGTTGTGTGTGTGCGTATGTGATTTATGTCTGGTGTCATTATGGTAGCATGTAGCCTTCTTGACACTGTTTACTAGGGGTTTAACGATATAGTAACTGCATTGAAAAATCTATTTTAATTTCAAGAATCGAAATAAAACTAACATTGACTATGTGTCGATTGTATCAATACTACATTTTTGTGTGGTATTTAGCAATTGTTTGAAGAAAAATGAAAGGGTTTTTAATTACTTTACTTAAAAAAAAAAGTCAATGTATTTTAAATGGTTACTGTATCGATTTCCATTTATTGTGATGCGTATCGTTACACCCCTACTGTCCAAACTAACAGGAAGAACATTATGGCAGATGTTCTTCCTTGGTTAGTATATGTTTTGTTTAGTGCTGATAGTTAAGGTAAGTGGGCGTAGTTTATTATCTTTGGCTGTCGGGCAGAAACCTTGTATCTCCATAGTTCAACCTTTTGTAATTTAATGTCCTTACTTGGTCATGCTACAGTGTCACACACTAAAGCAAATAAAGCAAATAGCTGATCTACAAGCTCACGATGCAAAGATCATCCATTATTGAATATAACCTTATTATATATTTAATGTATCGAACCGTTGAAGTATAAACAAGAGCTTGTGACTAAATAACATTGGAACACAGATTAAAATATTCATATTTCTTCATATATAATATTTTTTCCAGAAAAGTAACTGTTTTGGACGTGCATGGTTTCTACTCAACCTTTCATCTTCTCTTCTATTCTTTGCTTTAATAAAGTTATTGGTTTTTGTGGTCTCAGAGTATTTAATCGCATTTTGCTTTATTTCTTTCATAAGTAATTTCTTCTTTCTTGCCTTTCTATCACTAGTTCTTCACTAGTGTGTGTGGTGCGTGTGTCGGGTCGTGTCTCACGTACAGTTTCTAATCGTTTGATTGGAGCTGTATCGTTTCACGTCATTTGCGTTGCGTAATTTGCCGGTAAAGCACCGTCACGTCAGTTCACATCAGATATGAACACAGGCCCCGTATGTGATGTGCATTTATGTGATTTATTTATGTGATTATTTCACAGCACTTGCAGATAGCTCGTTGCACGCCATACGAAGTTTGTTCATTGCTGTTGTGTTCTGATGTCATCCGTAGTGTTGTATGTTGTGTTCTGATGTCATCCGTAGTGTTGTATGTTGTGTTCTAGTCATCCGTAGTGTTGTATGTTGTGTTCTGATGTCATTCGTAGTGTTGTATGTTGTGTTCTCATGTTGATAGTGTTGCTGTATTGCTGACAAATACTGGGGTGCAAAGAATGCTGCTGCCATTGCATCATTTGCACCTCGTATAATTTATGTCAATCATCCACAAATGGCATAAATTATACAGTCTTTCTCTCCTTTTCTCATTCACTTATTTCTGTGAATGTTTTTATTTGTAAAAATGTAGGAAACATGGTGACAACTGGCTGGAAACGATACTCGCGTCACGGAAACCTAATGACGACTACTTGGGCAGAGACCAAGAAAATGTATTTATTTTATTGTTCATGTTCATAAAGCGCTCTTAAGTGCTCAAAGTCAACAGAGCAGCAGAAAACATCTCGGTCATAAGACCATCGTCTGTGCTATAGCAACAGATTTCAGATCACTTTGTGAGTAAAGCTTCGTCACGTCATCCCCACATCACATAATGCACGCAGGGCTAGGTTAGGGTTAGGTATGTGATGTGGATTGATGTGACGTATGTCTTTTATAATGTGCGAGTGAAGCCTCATCGCGTCCGTACACATACCATATGAACACAGGCCCGGTATGTGATGTGTATTGATGCGATTTATGCTTCTATTTGCAGTTAAAACATCGTCATTCACGCCGGTCAGTAGGCGAGGCACTGACGATGGGCCGATGACCCAAATGTTTTCTGCTGCACTTTTCACTTTTAGCACTTTGCGGCACTTTATGAGCATGGACAAATAAAATGAATATATTTTCTTAGTTTAAGTCTAGGAGTTTTCCTTAAGGTGTTTGTGGAGTGAGTCTTCCAGTTTTCAATTGTATAAAGAGAACTTTCATAGTCTTATTATAATAAATAAAATAAAACACACAAAACTAGGCACAGGCATGGCGCTTCTGGTTTACTGGAATGGGGTTCGATTCCCTGCTGCGCTCTAATCATTGTGTTTTGGCATTTACAAACTGTCAAATGTATTACATTTCATGTGATTTTCCCCCTGGGGTGCGGGGCAAATCGCATTGTTTGAGCCACCTGGAGAGATTACTCTGTCAGTCCAGAGTGGAGGTGCAGAGAGACAGACAGACAGATAGACAGACAGTCTACTGAGGAGGCAAGAGGAATATTTACCAAGTCGTGCCAGACAGCCATTTGGATTCTACCTTTGGATTAAGAGACCTTAATTCTACCCATTTCTGGAGTTTGGATTTCGATCGAGGACGGACTTCGCGTAACTGTGTGACGGGTGGTAAGAGGAGACTTAAGGCTCATACATAGTCTGGATTTACGGTGGTGGGGTGACCACCGAACTACAACATGACGTCACTGAGGTGACCACCGAACTACAACATGACGTCACTGAGGTGACCACCGAACTACAACATGACGTCACTGAGGTGACCACCGAACTACAACATGACGTCACTGAGGTGACCACCAAACTACAACATGATGTCACGAGCCGCGGTGAAGAGCAAACCACCGCCACCGCTCCAGCCCTTCTCTCTGTTTTTACTCACCACCGCTCAACATTATTTCAGCTCCGGTGGTCAGCTCACCACCGGAGCGGTGGTCACCTTACCACCGAAAATCCAGACTATGAATAGGCCTTTATACCACTACACAGCATTGACTGGGTGAAGGGTGGTAAGAGGAGACTTATACCACTACACAGCATTGACTGGGTGAAGGGTGTTAAGGGGAGACTTATACCACTACACAGCATTGACTGGGTGAAGGGTGTTAAGGGGAGACTTATACCACTACACAGCATTGACTGGGTGAAGGGTGTTAAGAGGAGACTTATACCACTACACAGCATTGACTGGGTGAAGGGTGGTGAGAGGAGACTTATACCACTACACAGCATTGACTGGGTGAAGGGTGGTAAAATGGTAAATGGTGCATTTATATAGCGCCTTTATCCAAGGCGCTTTACAGAGATTGTGCATTACATTCACCCATTCATACACCGATGGCAGCGGAAACCATGCAAGGCACCAACTAGCACATCGGGAGCAATTAGGGGTTCAGTGTCTTGCTCAAGGACACTTCGACAGTAACTCTGGGGGAGCCCGGGTTCGCACTGGCAACCTTGCGGTTGCCATCCAGGCACTCTACCCCTGAGCCACCACCGATTTTGAAAAAAATCTAAAAAAAATCAAAAAACGATGGGCTATAACCCATCGTTTTTTTTTTTTTTTCATTTTTTCAAATCCTCAAAAATGATGAAAAATGGCGTGCTATAGTATGCCGTACAGTATGGGCTATTAGACGAGCGTCTAAAAATGGGATAATGTCTAAAAATAGACGTCTAAAATACGTCTAAAAATAGACGTGTTTTAGATGTCTATTTTTAGACGTTTTTTATCCCATTTTTGACCATGGGCTATAGCCCATACTGTACGGCATACTATAGCACGCCGTTTTTCATCATTTTTGAGGATTTGAAAAAAAAAAGAAAATAATCAAAAAACGATGGGCTATAACCCATCGTTTTTTTTTTTTTTCATGTTTTTCAAATCCTCAAAAATGATGAAAAACGGCGTGCTATAGTATGCCGTACAGTATGGGCTATTAGACGAGCGTCTAAAAATGGGATAAAAACGTCAAAAAATAAACGTCTAAAACACGTCTAAAAATAGACGTGTTTTAGACGTCTATTTTTAGACGATTTTCATCCCATTTTTGACCATGGGCTATAGCCCATACTGTACGGCATACTATAGCAAGCGGTTTTTCATCATTTTTGAGGATTTGAAAAAAAAAATCTAAAAGATTCAAAAAACGATGGGCTATAACCCATATATATATATATATTTTTTTTTTTCAAATCCTCAAAAATGATGAAAAACGGCGTGCTATAGTATGCCGTACAGTATGGGCTATTAGACGAGCGTCTAAAATGAGATAAAAACGTCAAAAAATACACGTCTAAAACACATCTAAAAATAGACGTGTTTTAGACGTCTATTTTTAGACGTTTTTTATCCCATTTTTGACCATGGGCTATAGCCCATACCGTACGGCATACTATAGCACGCCGTTTTTCATCATTTTTTAGGATTTGAAAAAAAGTTTAAAAATTCAAAAAACGATGGGCTATAACCCATCGTATTTTTTTTTCTTCATTTTTTTCGAATCCTCAAAAATGATGAAAAACGGCGTGCTATAGTATGCCGTACAGTATGGGCTATTAGACGAGCCTCTAAAAATGGGATAAAAATGTCTAAAAATAGACGTCTAAAACACGTCTAAAAATAGACGTGTAAAACACGTCTAAAAATAGACGTGTTTTAGACGTCTATTTTTAGACGTTTTTTATCCCATTTTTGACCATGGGCTATAGCCCATACCGTACGGCATACTATAGCACGCCGTTTTTCATCATTCTTTAGGATTTGAAAAAAAGTTAAAAAATACACGTCTAAAACACATCTAAAAATAGACGTGTTTTAGACGTCTATTTTTAGACGTTTTTTATCCCATTTTTGACCATGGGCTATAGCCCATACCGTACGGCATACTGTAGCACGCCGTTTTTCATCATTTTTTAGGATTTGAAAAAAAGTTAAAAAATTCAAAAAACGATGGGCTATAACCCATCGTTTTTTTTTTCTTAATTTTTTTCGAATCCTCAAAAATGATGAAAAACGGCGTGCTATAGTATGCCGTACAGTATGGGCTATTAATCGAGCGTCTAAAAATGGGATAAAAACGTCAAAAAACACACGTCTAAAACACGTCTAAAAATAGACGTGTTTTAGACGTCTATTTTTAGACGTTTTTTGTCCCATTTTTGACCATGGGCTATAGCCCATACTGTACGGCATACTATAGCAAGCCGTTTTTCATCATTTTTGAGGATTTGAAAAAAATCTAAAAAATCTAAAAACGATGGGCTATAACCCATCGTTTTTTTTTTGTTTTTTTTTTCAAATCCTCAAAAATGATGAAAAACGGCGTGCTATAGTATGCCGTACAGTATGGGCTATTAGACGAGCGTCTAAAAATGGGATAAAAACATCAAAAAATAGTCGTCTAAAACACGTCTAAAAATAGACGTGTTTTAGACGTCTATTTTTTGACGTTTTTTATCCCATTTTTGACCATGGGCAATAGCCCATACCGTACGGCAGACTATAGCACGCCGTTTTTCATCATTTTTGAGGATTTGAAAAAATATCTAAAATTCAAAAAACGATGGGCTATAACCCATCGTTTTTTTCCCCCATTTTTTTCAAATCCTCAAAAATGATGAAAAACGGCGTGCTATAGTATGCCGTACAGTATGGGCTATTAGACGAGCGTCTAAAAATGGGATAAAAACATCAAAAAATAGTCGTCTAAAACACGTCTAAAAATAGACTTGTTTTAGACGTCTATTTTTTGACGTTTTCTATCCCATTTTTGACCATGGGCAATAGCCCATACCGTACGGCATACTATAGCAAGCCGTTTTTCATCATTTTTGAGGATTTGAAAAAAAAATCTAAAATTCAAAAAACGATGGGCTATAACCCATCGTTTTTTTTCCCCATTTTTTTTCAAATCCTCAAAAATGATGAAAAACGGCGTGCTATAGTATGCCGTACAGTATGGGCTATTAGACGAGCGTCTAAAAATGGGATAAAAACGTCTAAAAATAGTCGTCTAAAACACATCTATTTTTAGACGTGTTTTAGACGTCTATTTTTAGACGTTTTTCATCCCATTTTTGACCATGGGCTATAGCCCATACTGTACGGCATACTATAGCACGCCGTTTTTCATCATTTTTGAGGATTTGAAAAAAAATCTAAAATTCAAAAAACGATGGGCTATAACCCATCGTTTTTTTTCCCCATTTTTTTCAAATCCTCAAAAATGATGAAAAACGGCGTGCTATAGTATGCCGTACAGTATGGGCTAATAGACGAGCGTCTAAAAATGGGATAAAAACATAAAAAAATAGTCGTCTAAAACACGTCTAAAAATAGACGTGTTTTAGACGTCTATTTTTTGACGTTTTTTATCCCATTTTTGACCATGGGCAATAGCCCATACCGTACGGCATACTATAGCACGCCGTTTTTCATCATTTTTGAGGATTTGAAAAAAAATCTAAAATTCAAAAAACGATGGGCTATAACCCATCGTTTTTTTCCCCCATTTTTTTTAAATCCTCAAAAATGATGAAAAACGGCGTGCTATAGTATGCCGTACAGTATGGGCTATTAGACGAGAATCTAAAAATGGGATAAAAACATCAAAAAATAGTCGTCTAAAACACGTCTAAAAATAGACGTGTTTTAGACGTCTATTTTTAGACGTTTTTTATCCCATTTTTGACCATGGGCTATAGCCCATACCGTACGGCATACTGTAGCACGCCGTTTTTCATCATTTTTTAGGATTTGAAAAAAAGTTAAAAAATTCAAAAAACGATGGGCTATAACCCATCGTATTTTTTTTCTTCATTTTTTTCGAATCCTCAAATGATGAAAAACGGCGTGCTATAGTATGCCGTACAGTATGGGCTATTAGACGAGCGTCTAAAAATGGGATAAAAACGTCAAAAAATAGACGTCTAAAACACGTCTAAAAATAGACGTGTTTTAGACGTCTATTTTTAGACGTTTTTTATCCCATTTTTGACCATGGGCTATAGCCCATACTGTACGGCATACTATAGCAAGCCGTTTTTCATCATTTTTGAGGATTTGAAAAAAAAAAAAAAAAAAAAACGATGGGCTATAACCCATTGTTTTTTTCATTTTTTTCATTTTTTTCAAATCCTCAAAAATGATGGAAAACGGCGTGATATAGTATGCCGTACAGTATGGGCTATTAGACGAGCGTCTAAAAATGGGATAAAAATGTCTAAAAATAGACGTCTAAAACACGTCTAAAAATAGACGTGTTTTAGACGTCTATTTTTAGACGTTTTTTATCCCATTTTTGACCAGGGGCTATAGCCCATACTGTACGGCAAACTATAGCAAGCCGTTTATCATCATTTTTGAGGATTTGAAAAAAAAAAAAATGGGCATAAACAGACGTAAAAATAGACGTGTTTTAGAGGAATATTTTTAGACGTTTTTTATCCCATTTTTGACGATGGGCTATAGCCCATACTGTACGGCATACTATAGCACGCCGTTTTTCATCATTTTTGAGGATTTGAAAAAAGAAAAAAAAACGATGGGCTATAACCCATCGTTTTTTTATTTTTTCATTTTTTTCAAATCCTCAAAAATGATGAAAAACGGCGTGCTATAGTATGCCGTACAGTATGGGCTATTAGACGAGCGTCTAAAAATGGGATAAAAATGTCTAAAAATAGACGTCTAAAACACGTCTAAAAATAGACGTGTTTTAGACGTCTATTTTTAGACGTGTTTTAGACGTCTATTTTTAGACGTTTTTTATCCCATTTTTGACCATGGGCTATAGCCCATACTGTACGGCATACTATAGCAAGCCGTTTTTCATCATTTTTGAGGATTAAAAAAAAAAAAAAAAAAAAACGATGGGCTATAACCAATTGTTTTTTTTTTTTTTTTTTTTTTTTTTTTCAAATCCTCAAAAATGATGAAAAACGGCGTGCTATAGTATGACGTACAGTATGGGCTATAAGACGAGCGTCTAAAAATGGGATAAAGATGTCTAAAAATAGACGTCTAAAACACGTCTAAAAATAGACGTGTTTTAGACGTCTATTTTTAGACGTTTTTTATCCCATTTTTGACCATGGGCTATAGCCCATACTGTACGGCATACTATAGCAAGACGTTTTTCATCATTTTTGAGGATTTGAAAAAAAAGAAAGAAAAACGATGGGCTATAACCCATTGTTTTTTGTTTTTTTTTTCAATTTTTTTCAAATCCTCAAAAATGATGAAAAACGGCGTGCTATAGTATGCCGTACAGTATGGGCTATTAGACGAGCGTCTAAAAATGGGATAAAGATGTCTAAAAATAGGCGTCTAAAAATGTCTAAAAACAGACGTCTAAAACACGTCTAAAAATAGACGTGTTTTAGACGTCTATTTTAGACGTTTTTTATCCCATTTTTGACCATGGGCTATAGCCCATACTGTACGGCATACTATAGCAAGCCGTTTTTCATCATTTTTGAGGATTTAAAAAAAAAAAAAAACAAAAAAAAAACGATTGTCTATAACCCATTGTTTTTTTTTTGTTTTTGTTTTTTTTCAAATCCTCAAAAATGATGAAAAACGGCGTGATATAGTATGCCATACAGTATGGGCTATTAGACGAGCGTCTAAAAATGGGATAAAAATGTCTAAAAATAGGCGTCTAAAAATGTCTAAAAACAGACGTCTAAAACACTTCTACAAATAGACGTGTTTTAGACGTCTATTTTTAGACGTTTTTTATCCCATTTTTGACCATGGGCTATAGCCCATACTGTACGGCATACTATAGCAAGCCGTTTTTCATCATTTTTGAGGATTTGAAAAAAAAAAAAAAAAAAACGATGGGCTGTTTTATTTTTTTTCAAATCCTCAAAAATGATGAAAAACGGCGTGCTATAGTATGCCGTACAGTATGGGCTATTAGACGAGCGTCTAAAAATGGGATAAAAATGTCTAAAAATAGATGTCTAAAACACGTCTAAAAATAGACGGGTTTTAGACGAATATTTTTAGACGTTTTTTATCCCATTTTTGACCATGGGCTATAGCCCATACTGTACAGCATACTATAGCAAGCCGTTTTTCATCATCTTTGAGGATTTGAAAAAAAAAAAAAAAAAAAAAACTATGGGCTATAACCCATTGTTTTTTTCATTTTTTTCATTTTTTTCAAATCCTCAAAAATGATGAAAAACGGCGTGATATAGTATGCCGTACAGTATGGGCTATTAGACGAGCGTCTAAAAATGGGATAAAAATGTCTAAAAATAGACGTCTAAAACACGTCTAAAAATAGACGTGTTTTAGACGTCTATTTTTAGACGTTTTTTATCCCATTTTTGACCATGGGCTATAGCCCATACTGTACGGCAAACTATAGCAAGCCGTTTATCATCATTTTTGAGGATAAAAAAAACAAAAAAAAAAACGATGGGCTATAACCCATTGTTTTTTTTTGTTTTTTTGTTTTTTTTCAAATCCTCAAAAATGATGAAAAACGGCGTGCTATAGTATGCCGTACAGTATGGGCTATTAGACGAGCGTCTAAAAATGGGATAAAAATTTCTAAAAATAGACGTCTAAAACACGTCTAAAAATAGACGTGTTTTAGACGTCTATTTTTAGACGTTTTTTATCCCATTTTTGACCATGGGCTATAGCCCATACTGTACGGCATACTATAGCAAGCCGTTTTTCATCATTTTTGAGGATTTGAAAAAAAAAAAAAAAAAAAACGATGGGCTATATATAACCCATCGTTTTTTTATTTTTTCATTTTTTTCAAATCCTCAAAAATGATGAAAAACGGCGTGATATAGTATGCTGTACAGTATGGGCTATTAGACGAGCGTCTAAAAATGGGATAAAAATGTCTAAAAATAGACGTCTAAAACACGTCTAAAAATAGACGTGTTTTAGACGTCTATTTTTAGACGTTTTTTATCCCATTTTTGACCATGGGCTATAGCCCATACTGTACGGCATACTATAGCAAGCCGTTTTTCATCATTTTTGAGGATTTGAAAAAAATGAAAAAAAAAAAAAACGATGGGCTATAACCCATTGTTTTTTGTTTTTTTTTCATTTTTTTCAAATCCTCAAAAATGATGAAAAACGGCGTGATATAGTATGCCGTACAGTATGGGCTATTAGACGAGCGTCTAAAAATGGGATAAAAATGTCTAAAAATAGACGTCTAAAACACGTCTAAAAATAGACGTGTTTTAGACGTCTATTTTTAGGCGTTTTTTATCCCATTTTTGACCATGGGCTATAGCCCATACTGTACGGCATACCATAGCAAGCCGTTTTTCATCATTTTTGAGGATTTAAAAAAAATGAAAAAAAAAAAAAACGATGGGCTATAACCCATTGTTTTTTGTTTTTTTTTCATTTTTTTCAAATCCTCAAAAATGATGAAAAACGGCGTGATATAGTATGCCGTACAGTATGGGCTATTAGACGAGCGTCTAAAAATGGGATAAAAATGTCTAAAAATAGACGTCTAAAACACGTCTAAAAATAGACGTGTTTTAGACGTCTATTTTTAGACGTTTTTTATCCCATTTTTGACCATGGGCTATAGCCCATACTGTACGGCATACTATAGCAAGCCGTTTTTCATCATTTTTGAGGATTTGAAAAAAAAAAAAAAAAAAACGATGGGCTATATATAACCCATCGTTTTTTTATTTTTTCATTTTTTTCAAATCCTCAAAAATGATGAAAAACGGCGTGATATAGTATGCTGTACAGTATGGGCTATTAGACGAGCGTCTAAAAATGGGATAAAAATGTCTAAAAATAGACGTCTAAAACACGTCTAAAAATAGACGTGTTTTAGACGTCTATTTTTAGACGTTTTTTATCCCATTTTTGACCATGGGCTATAGCCCATACTGTACGGCATACTATAGCAAGCCGTTTTTCATCATTTTTGAGGATTTGAAAAAAATGAAAAAAAAAAAAACGATGGGCTATAACCCATTGTTTTTTGTTTTTTTTTCTTTTTTTTCAAATCCTCAAAAATGATGAAAAACGGCGTGATATAGTATGCCGTACAGTATGGGCTATTAGACGAGCGTCTAAAAATGGGATAAAAATGTCTAAAAATAGACGTCTAAAACACGTCTAAAAATAGACGTGTTTTAGACGTCTATTTTTAGGCGTTTTTTATCCCATTTTTGACCATGGGCTATAGCCCATACTGTACGGCATACCATAGCAAGCCGTTTTTCATCATTTTTGAGGATTTAAAAAAAATGAAAAAAAAAAAAACGATGGGCTATAACCCATTGTTTTTTGTTTTTTTTTCATTTTTTTCAAATCCTCAAAAATGATGAAAAACGGCGTGATATAGTATGCCGTACAGTATGGGCTATTAGACGAGCGTCTAAAAATGGGATAAAAATGTCTAAAAATAGACGTCTAAAACACGTCTAAAAATAGACGTGTTTTAGACGTCTATTTTTAGACGTTTTTTATCCCATTTTTGACCATGGGCTATAGCCCATACTGTACGGCATACTATAGCAAGCCGTTTTTCATCATTTTTGAGGATTTAAAAAAAAAACAAAAAAAAAAAAACGATTGTCTATAACCCATTGTTTTTTTTTTGTTTTTGTTTTTTTTCAAATCCTCAAAAATGATGAAAAACGGCGTGATATAGTATGCCATACAGTATGGGCTATTAGACGAGCGTCTAAAAATGTCTAAAAATAGGCGTCTAAAAATGTCTAAAAACAGACGTCTAAAACACTTCTACAAATAGACGTGTTTTAGACGTCTATTTTTAGACGTTTTTTATCCCATTTTTGACCATGGGCTATAGCCCATACTGTACGGCATACTATAGCAAGCCGTTTTTCATCATTTTTGAGGATTTGAAAAAAAAAAAAAAAAAAACGATGGGCTGTTTTATTTTTTTTCAAATCCTCAAAAATGATGAAAAACGGCGTGCTATAGTATGCCGTACAGTATGGGCTATTAGACGAGCGTCTAAAAATGGGATAAAAATGTCTAAAAATAGATGTCTAAAACACGTCTAAAAATAGACGGGTTTTAGACGAATATTTTTAGACGTTTTTTATCCCATTTTTGACCATGGGCTATAGCCCATACTGTACAGCATACTATAGCAAGCCGTTTTTCATCATTTTTGAGGATTTGAAAAAAAAAAAAAAAAAAAAACTATGGGCTATAACCCATTGTTTTTTTCATTTTTTTCATTTTTTTCAAATCCTCAAAAATGATGAAAAACGGCGTGATATAGTATGCCGTACAGTATGGGCTATTAGACGAGCGTCTAAAAATGGGATAAAAATGTCTAAAAATAGACGTCTAAAACACGTCTAAAAATAGACGTGTTTTAGACGTCTATTTTTAGACGTTTTTTATCCCATTTTTGACCATGGGCTATAGCCCATACTGTACGGCAAACTATAGCAAGCCGTTTATCATCATTTTTTAGGATAAAAAAAAAAAAAAAAAAAACGATGGGCTATAACCCATTGTTTTTTTTGTTTTTTTGTTTTTTTTCAAATCCTCAAAAATGATGAAAAACGGCGTGATATAGTATGCTGTACAGTATGGGCTATTAGACGAGCGTCTAAAAATGGGATAAAAATGTCTAAAAATAGACGTCTAAAACACGTCTAAAAATAGACGTGTTTTAGACGTCTATTTTTAGACGTTTTTTATCCCATTTTTGACCATGGGCTATAGCCCATACTGTACGGCATACTATAGCAAGCCGTTTTTCATCATTTTTGAGGATTTGAAAAAAATGAAAAAAAAAAAAACGATGGGCTATAACCCATTGTTTTTTGTTTTTTTTCCATTTTTTTCAAATCCTCAAAAATGATGAAAAACGGCGTGATATAGTATGCCGTACAGTATGGGCTATTAGACGAGCGTCTAAAAATGGGATAAAAATGTCTAAAAATAGACGTCTAAAACACGTCTAAAAATAGACGTGTTTTAGACGTCTATTTTTAGACGTTTTTTATCCCATTTTTGACCATGGGCTATAGCCCATACTGTACGGCATACTATAGCAAGCCGTTTTTCATCATTTTTGAGGATTAAAAAAAAAAAAAAAAAAAAAAAAACGATTGTCTATAACCCATTGTTTTTTTTTTGTTTTTGTTTTTTTTCAAATCCTCAAAAATGATGAAAAACGGCGTGATATAGTATGCCATACAGTATGGGCTATTAGACGAGCGTCTAAAAATGTCTAAAAATAGGCGTCTAAAAATGTCTAAAAACAGACGTCTAAAACACTTCTACAAATAGACGTGTTTTAGACGTCTATTTTTAGACGTTTTTTATCCCATTTTTGACCATGGGCTATAGCCCATACTGTACGGCATACTATAGCAAGCCGTTTTTCATCATTTTTGAGGATTTGAAAAAAAAAAAAAAAAAAACGATGGGCTGTTTTATTTTTTTTCAAATCCTCAAAAATGATGAAAAACGGCGTGCTATAGTATGCCGTACAGTATGGGCTATTAGACGAGCGTCTAAAAATGGGATAAAAATGTCTAAAAATAGATGTCTAAAACACGTCTAAAAATAGACGGGTTTTAGACGAATATTTTTAGACGTTTTTTATCCCATTTTTGACCATGGGCTATAGCCCATACTGTACAGCATACTATAGCAAGCCGTTTTTCATCATTTTTGAGGATTTGAAAAAAAAAAAAAAAAAAAAACTATGGGCTATAACCCATTGTTTTTTTCATTTTTTTAATTTTTTTCAAATCCTCAAAAATGATGAAAAACGGCGTGATATAGTATGCCGTACAGTATGGGCTATTAGACGAGCGTCTAAAAATGGGATAAAAATGTCTAAAAATAGACGTCTAAAACACGTCTAAAAATAGACGTGTTTTAGACGTCTATTTTTAGACGTTTTTTATCCCATTTTTGACCATGGGCTATAGCCCATACTGTACGGCAAACTATAGCAAGCCGTTTATCATCATTTTTGAGGATAAAAAAAAAAAAAAAAAAAACGATGGGCTATAACCCATTGTTTTTTTTGTTTTTTTGTTTTTTTTCAAATCCTCAAAAATGATGAAAAACGGCGTGATATAGTATGCTGTACAGTATGGGCTATTAGACGAGCGTCTAAAAATGGGATAAAAATGTCTAAAAATAGACGTCTAAAACACGTCTAAAAATAGACGTGTTTTAGACGTCTATTTTTAGACGTTTTTTATCCCATTTTTGACCATGGGCTATAGCCCATACTGTACGGCATACTATAGCAAGCCGTTTTTCATCATTTTTGAGGATTTGAAAAAAATAAAAAAAAAAAAAACGATGGGCTATTTCCCATTGTTTTTTGTTTTTTTTTCCATTTTTTTCAAATCCTCAAAAATGATGAAAAACGGCGTGATATAGTATGCCGTACAGTATGGGCTATTAGACGAGCGTCTAAAAATGGGATAAAAATGTCTAAAAATAGACGTCTAAAACACGTCTAAAAATAGACGTGTTTTAGACGTCTATTTTTAGGCGTTTTTTATCCCATTTTTGACCATGGGCTATAGCCCATACTGTACGGCATACCATAGCAAGCCGTTTTTCATCATTTTTGAGGATTTAAAAAAAATGAAAAAAAAAAAAACGATGGGCTATAACCCATTGTTTTTTGTTTTTTTTTCATTTTTTTCAAATCCTCAAAAATGATGAAAAACGGCGTGATATAGTATGCCGTACAGTATGGGCTATTAGACGAGCGTCTAAAAATGGGATAAAAATGTCTAAAAATAGACGTCTAAAACACGTCTAAAAATAGACGTGTTTTAGACGTCTATTTTTAGACGTTTTTTATCCCATTTTTGACCATGGGCTATAGCCCATACTGTACGGCATACTATAGCAAGCCGTTTTTCATCATTTTTGAGGATTTGAAAAAAAAAAAAAAAAAAACGATGGGCTATATATAACCCATCGTTTTTTTATTTTTTCATTTTTTTCAAATCCTCAAAAATGATGAAAAACGGCGTGATATAGTATGCTGTACAGTATGGGCTATTAGACGAGCGTCTAAAAATGGGATAAAAATGTCTAAAAATAGACGTCTAAAACACGTCTAAAAATAGACGTGTTTTAGACGTCTATTTTTAGACGTTTTTTATCCCATTTTTGACCATGGGCTATAGCCCATACTGTACGGCATACTATAGCAAGCCGTTTTTCATCATTTTTGAGGATTTGAAAAAAATGAAAAAAAAAAAAACGATGGGCTATAACCCATTGTTTTTTTTTT